>NW_028291332.1:0-67633 GCF_041222555.1 Hakea prostrata
TCCTCAATGGAGGCATCTGTTGGACCCCATTCATTAACCCAGTGGTCATCCACATATAATGGACAGGATGATCTCCATGTCCTCTCACGGGTCATTTCACCGGTCTTGAGCGTCCATGAGCCCTTATCTATTATATGCAACCCTACCTCTCTATGATGATTGTCACATCCCGCCCTAAATCCACCAAGGAGATACCCTATCTGGATTACCCGGGGAGTGAATTACAGTCCCGCTGATCAAGTTTAGGAACGATCATAGTCACTTAGCACAATAATATAATCAAAAGCAAGAACAATTCCTTGTATCCAAATAATTTAATAATAAAAGTCGAGAGAGTACCTCAGAAGGATTCACAAATAACATCAGAGTGCGGAAAGGATTTCATTAGTATAAACAATCAAGTGTAAAATGGAGGGAGGAAACCCGTCCTATAATATTAGCGGAAGATGAAACGACTAAAAGTAAAGGTTACAACCGATTCACCAAATAACAAGTAAAACAACTAAGCTATAGTCCCGACAATTCAAATAAAAGGTTAAAAAGGGAATGAGGCGACATCCCATCCCTAACACACAAATATAAAAACTGAAACTACAAACAAGTCCCGATCTCGGTCTACTCGTCTTTATCAACGGTTCATCGCCACCAGTATGATACAAGTCTTCAACTCGGCCTCCGAGAGGATTGATCGCCACAATCCAACAAGTGGTAGTACCTGCAGGAAAGTCTAACAAAGTATGTTGCAAAAAGGAGTGAGTTCGAAAGAACTCAAGAAGGAAAGTTATTCCATAATAACATAAATCATATGATGCGCAAGATAGCATGATGCAATATGATATGAGACATATGGTGCAAATATGAATCTAACTCTAAGTATGCTGGTCATTTAGGGTAGACATGCTTTAAGTCATAGCACCATACTTCTCTGGTCGTCCCGTCACTCTCCGTTCCATATCTTGGGAATGCCCGGGAATATCGGTAAAGTCCTCAAAAAACCATGGTTGGGGATTTAGTCACCACTCTCTCACATCACCATTTGGTATAAGTATTGGCGCATGTCACAGTAAAGCCTAGCCCAATGCAAGTCATCTACTCAGTCATATCAACTCGGATCCAGATACGTCCATTCCTCGCCCCCGGCGATCCTTTCCGGTATCCTTCACACTAGAGTCAGCGTAATCCCGGATTACGGACTCATCAACCCTATTGGTCATCCACATATAGTAAACGGGAAGCTCTCACGTCCTCTCACGGGTTGGTTACCGGTCTTGAGCGCCCGTGAGCCCAAGTCTATCCATATGCAACCCTACCAATAAATGGCTCCTACAATGAGATTTATGACCTCTCACGGATTGGTTACCGGTCTTGAGTGCCCACAAATCCCCACTGCTACCACGGGTCGTTCGGTCTCAATGCCCTTCCGATTCGGGTCTGATACGACAGGGACATCCTAGCCAAACCACTAGACAGTCCTATGTATGTCATCCAATAACCCGAGAAAGAGTCGATAGGCACCTTTGGAGAACATCCCATACTATTCCCTCCGGTGCCCAAGGACAGAAGCGTCAATAGGACACTCCCCAATCCCAAGTCATACGTAAGCGATTACATATCCAATCTCATCATTTCTCATGCATCCAATGCATATCCATAATAGTAATCAAATCATGATATTGAAACGAATCATTATAAACATAAGCAAATCAAATTGATAAAGTAACACAACAAGAGTATAAATATTTAAATGCTACTGTTCTAACACATATGTAATAGTCTCATAATGATTGAAAGAAAATCAAGAGATCTCATTCTTTAAATAAAACACAATTCAATATTTGATGACTTATATGTTTATGGAGATAACCATCCTTACCTTGAGTTGAATTGATGATGAATTGAGAATACCAAGAATTAGTCCAAAAGAATTGTTAAGACCCTAAACAAACATCAATAATAAGTTAGAAAAGAAGTCGGGAAGATCGGATGTCATTTGAGTCAAATCGACCAAGGTTCTTTGTCAACAACAACTTTGGTCGATGGTTTTGGTCGATGGTATCGACCAAAATGATCGACCAAAATAATCCTCGGGCAGAATAGTGGATTTTGGGGATTTTGGTCAGAAATGAGTCTTTCGGTGTCCGGATCAATCTGAAACTTGGATGCATACTTAACAACAGTAGTAGGACACTATAAATCAAGGAATTAACCCAATCCAATGGTCTAATTAAAAGGCCCCAATTTGAGCTATCAAGTTCAAGTGATAAACATCATGGCATGAGTTGGAATTGATTGCATTGATGAGGAATAGCATGCAATAGCTAGGGGAACTAATAGAAATTCGATTGGAATCATATGGCAATGTTAAACATGAACATAATACACTCTATAGCTCAGTTTGATATCAAATGGTATGATGTTAATAGGTAAATCATGGAATACATATGCTAGGCATGCGATATAAGCATTAGCATCAATGAATGGTTAAGGGAATCATGGATTGAGCATGAATGGTTGCATTATCTCCTCCCCCTTTTGCTTTTCCTCTTGTTCCTTACTAAGGAAATACAGCCTTTGACAAGTTATACCATTTAATTTGAATTCTAGAACTTAGTCTGGAAAAGGAGCCTTCCGTTGTGTTTATTTTTGTGCATACATTGATTTTGCTTATTATTTTCTTATTTTTGTTGTCTTATCCATTATTTTTATACAGATAATGAAATAGCTTCAATTTGCAAGCTTGATGAACTAAAGGACCTGAACACTGATGATAGTGATAGGTGTTGTCTCCTGCCTCCCTCCCACTTTATATGGTTATCCGATTACAAAATGTGTGGTGCATATTGCATACCGATGTTAATAGAGCTCAACTGACATTATAGAGTACATTGTATCTCAATATCCTTCTACCCTGGAAAAAGGAATGTCGTGAGTTCACATCTCATGTACCGATCAAAGTCAAGTTATTTGACTGAATGTTGAGAATTGAAATTTCTTTGGTTGCAGGTTCAGCTGGATCACACTACTGGAGCGGCGGATGAAAAAGTTGGTTAGTTTTCATACTGTATTGTCTATTTATTTATCTATTTTTTGAATGTGAAATCTGCAGAGAATTCCACAGCATGTGTATAGTATAACTAAATTGAAACAATCACTTATTGTTGAACTGTTGTAAAGTATATCATTGTTAGCTTTAGAAGTCAATAAGCAAACATGGTACTCAGTTATTTGCTGACCAAGAGGAATCCTTTAAAATGATGCCTCCATGTTGATAAACCTCAAAATCTGATTAAAAATTTTACTGCAAATATTATAAACTTGGAGTTTGTATGGTACGCTACTGCATATGTTCCTGACACACTACTCTATGCATTCATTTAGGGTTTCTGCTCCTTTTCCAGCTCTCAATCCAGATGAGTGGGTTGAATTTAAGCTACAAGAAAATTGCAAGGGTCAGGTACAACACAAAGTTGTTCAGGTTAATCTTCATTTCTTGATCTTACTTCTCAATTCCTATAGAAGGAGTTTTATTATGTCTTATAAACTTGGGAACCCAAGGCTTTTGCAACTTGATTGACGGATTTAGTTCCAAAGCTTATATCAAGTCTAAAGGTCTATGTGCTCTTTGAAGTACAAAAGATGGATGCATTTGGCTGAATAATTCAAATGTGTTACTGGAAGGTATGCAATTGGTCTGTTTTAATAATCATTTTGACTTCATGTCCCATCTCAATTATAATCACATTTTGTTATCTGGGCAGGGGTTGGGTACTAGCACATAAAGGCAAGGAATATTTCAAAGATCTTCAGAAGAACAAGAAGGATTTTTTATGGGCAGATGAGCAAGATGGAGAAGCCATCGAGCTTGCATTCAGCAAGAAGAAGATTGAAGCAAGGAAGAGCTGGCTCAGGCAATTTGAGGTTTAATCATCTCAGTGATCGACATTGACGACTTTGAAAAAGTAAAGATATTAATTAACAGCATTTGGAAGTTAGGAATTGTATATCCACCAAATTATGATGTTGACATTCTTTCTCGTTTTGCAGCCTGGTACTTACCTTGATCAGCCACGTATGTGATCAGTGATTCAAAGAGCGAGGAAGAACTTGCTGGTGATTCTGATTTTGAGGATAATGAAGAAGATTCTAATTAATTCTTAATTTCTTTGGTCACCTCAGAAAGACTAAAGCAGGTTTCAAACCTTATTGGTTGTGAAACTAGTTTGAAACTTGAAACTAGTTTGAAACTTGCTTATCTTGTGATCTACATCTTATCTAGTGGATCTAAAAAAACTTCTTCCTTCAACTAATTACCATGAAAAATAAGATTTTGAATAATAACAATGGCAGGCTGTATGTGGTACTTGTGATTGTACCTTGCCCTAGAGGTGTATGGGTTCAAAATGGTGTGTTGGAAAGAAACAAAACTCATTTGTAATAAGTTGTTTATGCTTTAATTTTTGCTTGTAATGTGCCATCTCAATATTAGAGCGAATGAGTGATATTGTTCTCACCACTGCCTATCTAACAAATTATGTGGTTGCAGTTGTTTGCCATGGACCTACATTGCCTTCATACACTTTTGATTGTAAAAAATTATGAAATCCCACAAATTTATCATTTTAGATGTTTGGGGTCAAATGTACATGAGAAATGTGATGTAGAGGAAGATCATCTGTAGAGTATGAAAATTGGATTAGCCAACTGAGAGATGCCTCCTATGTTCTATGTGATCCGCATTTCCTATAAAACTTAAATCAATTCATTAAACATTTTAAATATTTTGTTTCAAATACAGTTTAAATTTAACTTGTCTCCAATGAACAAAGTGAGTAAAGCCGTCGAATGTGATGTCTTTTTGTTTAAAACACACTTTGGAGGAAATGGACATACTTTGAAATTACGTTCCTTTTTAAACGAAATGATGACACGGAGTCGTTCCGTTTAAACAGAAACCATTCTGTTTCGTCTATTGGTCTTATGAAACGGAGTAGTTCCGTTTAAACAAAAACCATTCCGTATAATCTATAGAGGATGACGAAACGAAGTCGTTCCGTATAAAAAGGCACAATTCCGTTTCGTCTATGGGTCTTATAAAACGGAGTGGTTCCTTATAAAACGGAATAATTCCGTTTCGTCTATTTTAAAACGGATTGGTTCCGTTTAGAAAGGAACCACTCCGTTTGGTAAATTAGTCTTCCAAAGGAGTGGTTCCGTTTTAAAAAGGAACCAGCCCGTTTCGTCTGTGAGTCTTATGAAATGGGGTGGTTCCTTTTAAAACGGACCCATTCCGTTTCGTCTATGTTAAAACGGATTGGTTCCGTTTAAAAAGGAACCACTCCATTTTATAAATGAGTCTTCTGAAACGGAGTGGTTCCGTTTAAAAATGAACCATTCCGTTTTATCACTGGGTGTTATGAAACGGAGTGGTTCCTTTTAAAAGGGAACCATTCCGTTTAGTAAATGAGTCTTCTGAAACAGAGTGGTTCCGTTTAAAAAAGAACCATTCTGTTTTAACACTGGGTCTTATGAAACGGAGTGGTTCCTTTTAAAAGGGACCCATTCCGTTTCGTTTATGTTAAAACGGGTTGGTTCCGTTTAAAAAGGAACCATTCCATTTGGTAAATGAGAATTCTGAAACGGAGTGATTCCGTTTCGTCTGTGAGTCTTATGAAATGGAGTGGTTCCTTTTAAAACGGAACCATTCCGTTTCGTCTATGTTAAAACGGGTTGGTTCCGTTTAAAAAGGAACCACTCCGTTTGGTAAATGAGTCTTCTGAAACGGAGTGGTTCCGTTTAAAAAGGAACCAGCTGGTTTTCTGATTTTATATTTCAAACACTAGTAGGGCAGACGAAGATTCCGTCTGGACTACTAAATCCAGACGGTCTTCCGTCTGGGTAGACGGTCGACCTTCTGGGTCTGACATGCATTACCAACTTTAAACACAAATTCCATTTTCTCCAAAATGCGGTTGAAACAATAACACATGGCATTCTTGAATTCCCTGGTTGTACGGCCATCGACGGCTTTACTAACTTGGTTAAAATAAAACTTATATTTTAATTATTTTAACTGTATTTCAAATTGGGGTCAATTTATAATGTTCTAATATTTATGTTTGATTCACAAGATTGGTGCTTTAACTGCCACCATACAACATGGGCTTTCATAACTACCACCATACATGATCAGTGAAGCTAGTAGGTTCGGGCTCTTGCAGATTGAAAATATAATAACTAATCGAGAGTTGGACCAATCATGGAATGCAACACATTTCTATTACATTTTCAAATCTAACAGTTGGACTGCATTAATGGCGCATGACAGTAGCAAAATTGCAATCCAACCAATAGTGAATGATATTCAAGCTACATAGCATTGATGGGGGGCATCATAAGTTTCATTGAGATCCATAGGCAGTGTAAATTGACAATGTTGAGAACTCGGTTCTTGAATAATTGAATTTGTTTTCTTTAAATGTGATTGGGCAAGTGAATTTTTAAAATGAAGTTCTATTATCCAGAAACTGCCCGATTCACTTACATGCCATGCAAAGTTGATAGCTTAAACATGATTTTTTTTGTTTTTTTTGATAAGCTTTTCTTATGCTGCAGCTATCTATGGGATGCCAACACAAGAGGACTGAACTTGAAAAGTTAGAATCTTATGAGGACAGGAAGCTTTGGAGCAACAAGGTTTGCAACTTCTACTTTCTTTTCACCAATCCGTTTCATAAAATTCATATACCAAACGGAATGGTTTCTGTTTAAACGGAACTACTCCATTTCATAAGACTCATAAACAAAATGGAATGGTTTCTGTTTAAACGGAACGACTCCGTTTCATCATTCCGTTTAAAAAGAAACATAATTTCAAAGTATGTCCATTTCCTCCAAAGTGTATTCTAAACTAAAAGACATCACTACTCCGTTTTGATTGGCCAAGGGGAATTTCTCAAGTAGATCCGAGAAGCAGTGGTGCAAAAGCCATTACATATATAGGTCATTGTCCACATTATAAAATGCTAGAGGTGGGAAGACGACCAAAACAGACAAATGTTAAATTTTATAAATCTTAATCGTATGGAAATCACTACAGAAGAAGACACTGACAAAGCATAACAGTACATAGTAGAATAAGTTGTTTTACAATACAGACTCCAGGTAGCTTTTTGTGTAGCAGATCAACAAGAAAAATGATAGTAAAATTGTCATCCCAGTTTACATCTCAAAGCACTCCTCAACCCAAAACCCCAAAAGAGAAATCCCAAACCCAAAAACAAGAAGCCAAAATTGTTCTCACACACTGCATCAAAAAAAGAAGCCAAAATTGTTTCCTCACACATTGTATCGGCCTCTAGTTGATTTTTGACTCCTTGAATCATCCTGCAATACGCAAATGGGTGACTCATGGGTTAGAAAGAGGACAATCAATAAGCATGAGATGGAGATGGTATCAAATAAGGATGTAATGTTAGCATTCATCACCAAACTCCACTCACATGGAAGCTATATGTTATCTTATCAGTAACGTCAATAATCTCCTTCCATTTCCTCCCAATGCTCATCTGCAGAAAGAAAAAGAACCAACACAGATGGAAGTCAAAGATGTATACATAACTAGCGCAAAGCTTTTCTCTTACAGGTTAACTGCACATAAAAATGATTAGAACATTGATAGTTAAGCGGGAGGCATCAACTTTATGCTGTCATTAATTCTCAACAGATGTTACAACTACATACTACTAAATAAGCCTCCTCGTGTGGTTGTTAGGAATGTGGGGAAGGAAAATAAAAATTAGGTCTTCAAAGTGAGGTGAATGAAAGTGAAAACAAATAAATGTTTAATGAGTGATCAGTCCCCCCCCCCCCCCCCCCCCAAAAAAAAAAAAAAAAAAAAAAGGAAAAACCACAATAGACATTCAAGAAATACTTTATTTATTGATGCATGTAACAGTTAGAAAATCATGAATGATTTGATACTTACTACTAACTTATTCTGCACTGTTATGAACTAATATATCTAGCCAAAGCTGATTTTTTTTTTTTTTGATGAATGAATAATTATATTAAAGAACAGAAAAAAGAATACAAGGTCTTTAATAGGAAGACCGAAATAAGGAGTTAAGACCCAAATACAACAATGAATCTGTTCCTTGGGATATCATTAACAGGGAGATGGAGGTAAGCTAACAATCTAAAAGAAACGTCAAAATAGATGACATTCCAAATCATGTCTGAAAAGCAGGATTTGGAAGTCCATCTTTGGAGATTGCACTATCACCAAAGATGATGAATGAAGGCACAAAAAACTAGTTTATCAATCCGATCACAAATGGAAGACTTGAAAAGTTTCACATAATCCAAGACCAATCACGAGCAAACCCAAAAGAATGCCTCGAACGATCCAAAAAAAGCCCAAAAACCCATAAATCCACTGTGTTCAGTTCAACCATGAACTATACATAAGCTGCCATATGCGTGTAGACCTTCATTTAAATTCACTGGAACAGAAAAATACCACTTAATTTTGATGGAATATTGAAGAGGAACCAACTCACCACTTGACAAAAAAGTAAGCAATTCAAAAGGAAAATCGTTCAGTGGACAATGTTTATAAAAAATACCAGTATATAACACTAGAATAAATTTTAAATGATGATGCACCATTAACATTACTTGAGGTCTCAAGGCAATATCAAAACTAACTGAATCCTCTTACTACAAAACTTCAAAGTAAAAAAATCCTGAAGGTAGCAGCAAGGATATATGAAAAACAAGAATATGAATGCATTTCCAGCCTTGAGCATGGGTTTCTCAGTTGCCTCCAACTGCAACTTGCCCAATCATAGCTCTCCACCCGGTTGGTAGTCTTTTTGGAACCAGAGGGAAGCTTGATCCTACCAATAAATACAAAAGCAGACCAAGAGTGTCAAAAATAATTTTATATCAGTAACAACATTTCAAATGTGGAGTTTTTATCACAATGTAGCATCCAATCACAAAGACTTTGCTAGATAGATGAGGCTTATAATTTAAAGAAGCAAAGTACTCAAACAGATAACACTCTCTAATTAAATAAGCAATATAAAAGCTTTCAGCAAGTATGATTTAGAAATAACTTAACAGCAGTTAAAGGTACACAAATCATACAAATTAACAGCTCATGACATAAATGGCAATCGTACACTTGCACATATTAAGCAATGAATACTAGGAGAATTTTAATGAACCCATGCAAAAATGGGAATGATCAGATAAAGCCGTTAAGGATCAAATTGGGTTAGAGTGATCTCATGGGTGGATCTAAGGAACGGTAAAGCTCAAATTAAATGCACCCAATAAATTTGTCTGGAATTTAGGACAGACCTCTAGGTCAATGATTTATATTATAGCACTAGGGTTCTAAAAACAAACCAAAGTTTGGACTGGAAGTAATCCTGAAAACCCAAATTCTGTAATAGAGGAAACTAAGAAAAGAGAGAATCTTGAGTAACTCAAAAACTAGAAACCAGAAAGCCCCAAAACACAATGTCGTTGTATGTGTATGTTTGCCTGAAAGAGATGACTCATGGGTGTGAAGCCAAATCGAAACCCCGCAACAGAAAACCAGAGGTCTCATACCTAGGCAAATGCTTCAGAAAACCAGAGGTCTCTCATACCATTGCAGTGAAGGCATCGAATAGAAATGTTACCTTCAAATCATTTAACTATGCTAATAATTACACGATCTTAATTTTGTGGTTTACGGGCAGTATCTACTCGAACCTGTGAAAATTGAATCAGAATGCAATAGATTACTACACCATCTTTAAAATTGGAAAATCAGCACAGGACACATGTGCAAACATGCTGCCAACTGTCGGGTCAGGATACAGATAGGAATCTCAAATTCAGTGAATCAACAGTGAACAAAACAGAATTTTAGCGCAATACATGGGACAATTTGTGAGGCAAAAAATACAAGGCCCATGTACAAAAGCAGGATCCCCAGTTCCCAAGATGGTTTTTACAACATAACATGTCAAGCACAATTTTGCCACTTTTCCCATGAATTCATGAATTGCCACAAAATATGGAGTTTTTTACTATGATCCTCCATTTAGCTTCTTCATCAAAGTTTGGTGGTTAACCTTGGATGATCCACTTTAAGATTTGGATGGGGAACAACATCAAGCAAAATGCCCAAAATTTTTAACTTCTGAAAAAATAAAAGGTAAATTTACATTGGTTAGTGTTCAGTCTTTTATATGTTAGCCAATCATGAGCCTGTCTACAACTTCACATAACTGCTTACATTTCAATTGTTTAGATTAATATATAATGCATAATAGGTCATACAAAATTTGAACCTGCGACCAAAAACAACAGAGAAATTCTCCAACGAACAGAAATATATCTTGAATTTCAAACTAGTCTTATTGGCCACAGATCCAATTTGCATACATGCTTCTTACTCCCTCATTTCTAGGAATTACCAATATCAAGCATATTTCCAAGTTCCTTAGGTAAACCAAAAAATATTTTACACGTAAAAGGTCACTGGACTTCTGAAAATGAACCATACATGCAGAGTTTTCTTACATCCAAGCACAGTTAAAGCCTAAAAGTATGATTCACATATGCCCCTAAAGCATATCAGCTTCCATCACAGCATCCTACCTATGCTGATGTAACACAAACATCATTGGAAAAAGAAATCACAAAATTCAACATAACCACACCTACAAAAATTTTAAGGTCCAAAATTATTAAAATGAGAATGTCCTAGTGTTTCCAATTCAAGAAGGGAATCTCAGGTTTTCCTGTGACAACTGGGATATCAACATCTTCTCAGCAATTCAATTCATGAAGAAAATCTCAGAGTTTGAAAAGCCACAGTATCTCAGCAAGAAAAATGCAAAATACCGACCTGTATAAATGGAGGCCTCTCGAGCAGCCACAGGCATGTTTGAAGTGTTTGCCACAAGTGTTGTGGGCTTCATAATAGATTCTTCACGGCCATCAGGGCAGTGTCATAGTCAATTGAGGAAAATCCATAAGAACTTGTAAAATTTTACTTAAAAGGTATAATGCTTTGAAGATAGTAAAAGGACTGGCAAACAACAGAAAAGGCCAAAGAGCTACACACCTCTGCCATTTCATTTCCTCTCTCTCCACAACCAACATAAACCAGTGTCTGAATTGGAATACTGCAAATGGACAAAAATTA
The DNA here is from genome assembly GCF_041222555.1 of Hakea prostrata. Lineage (NCBI taxonomy): Eukaryota > Viridiplantae > Streptophyta > Magnoliopsida > Proteales > Proteaceae > Hakea > Hakea prostrata. The sequence goes on from NW_028291332.1 coordinate 11,210, forward strand.
AAACATAAGGACTCCAATGATCAGGTTGCAATGGTCCCCAGCCAACCAAAGGAGAATTCAAGGCTGTCACCAAACTGAAATGGGTCATACTCCAACATATAAAAGACAAACAAACCTTAGAAAGAGCTTGACTAATGACTGTTTTCCCACAACCAAATGCTCCAGGGATGGCACAAGTCCCACCAAGAACAAAAGGGAAAAGGGCATCAAGGACACGCTGTATAAAATATTCAACAAAAATTTGAGAAACTCCTGATTAAAATGAAGTAGTAAAACAACAGCCGAAGCCTTATCCCCACTGAATGAAGCTGTCAGGGATAATAACATCAAACAATTCATTTTATTTGCTACAGAACCTGTCCAGTTAGGAGAGGTGTATCAGCAGCAAGTTTTGATGCAACAGGCCGTGGTGTACGGACAGGTCAAGTCTGCAAAAGGTAGACAAAAACCGGTGTAAGAAGACTTCAAGTTTTGAATTGTTACTTAACCCAATTAATAAAGAAGAGAAAAAAGGGGGGCAGGGCAGCAGTATCAGGAAGCAAAGATCCGCATCTGCATCTAAGTTGAAAGAATACCCAAAGTTAATAAATTCAATACCTGAAGCATGGTAAATTGCTTTTTGACATCTTGAAACTCAAGCTCTAACACAGTATCCTGCAGAAACATAGTAGGTTAAGCATATATGCAGATGAAATTTGTTTGATATAGTGAACAAACAGAAGAAAACATGAGATTGAGAATTTGTGATGCATCAACAGTGTTTAAGCTCTGGATCAACACCACTGACTTGTACTGGAACATATTTGCAGATAGATAGGGAAAGGAAGAAAAAAAGTATATTGACCATCAATGCCTTCAGAAGGCCTATTATAAATACAAAGGATCTTGGCTGACCAACCTTTAGTTAGTATTGACCAGCAGGTGCAATGTAATTGACCTTCCCCATAGCATCAGGAGGAAGTGTAACATGGTGTTGCATCAAACTGTTCTCAAAGACGGTCTGCAATACAAAATAATTTGCTTAAAGACAATACTAGACAAAATAACAGAGGTTTGCAGTGCAGTACCACACACCAAACCACCATTTTACAGTTTTTTGTCATAAAGACCCTCAAATATTTGCAAAGTTAAACTGATGTCCACAAACTTACTGCATATAAGTCTCTGCCGGTTAGAAGATCTCCCTCACCTGTACCAGTAGAAAATTAATCAAGTATCTAGCAAGTCAAATACAAAATGCCATAATGAACTCTTCGTTGATAGGTTACCAATTTTTTTGGGTTCGAACTCCCAGACGATGTCCTTGTCCAGAGCTGGTACAGAGACCCCACGAGGTATGTAGTCATCACCAGATATTCTAGCGACAGTTTTCAAAGGCCTCTGCAGTAAACAAACAAACATTAGTTCATGACAAGTGAAGACTAAAGCTCCCGTTGAGAAAAGACTCCTTGAAATAAAAAATAAAAAATAAAGTATTCTATAATAAATAAATTGTTATTGCGAAATGGAAGAAAAAAGAGACAAGAAAGTACTAGATCCAATGAAATGAACAATGGCAGTTGGAGTCAAACCTGAATTCCATAAAAAATGTTCCCCAAAATTCCAGGTCCCAACTCCACAGAATGAGGCTGCGATGACAACAAATAATATGTAGTGAAGTTCTCTTAACTTTGATCTCTAACAGAAGCAGGATGAAACTTAGGATTACCTTGTGTGTTCTTAGAACAGGATCATTCACCATCAATCCAGCTGTCTCCTCATAGACTGCGGTTCAGGCAAAAACCAGTATCCTATTAGCACTTAGATTATGCTACATCAAACAAATGTTCAGATTAATGCATGAAAATCACTAAAAAAGGGGGCGTACCCAGTGTCAAGCTCTTACACTGTGGGGTCTGGGGAAAGGACTTTCTAGGCAGTCTTACCCCTGCTTTTTGCAGAGAGGCTGATTTGAACCCGTGACTTCCAGCGCACAGTGGAGAGACTCCACCATTGCGCCAGGCCCACCCTTCAATGCATGAAAATCACTAATAATTGAAAATAATATATATGAAAAGCGGGCCAAGAAAGCCACTACTTGGTCTGGTCCTCCCTATTCTCAGGCCTTCACCCACTTCTATTTCAAGTTTAAGAGTTTCTTTATGTTTTAAGTCATAAGGGTCAGTTCCAGTTGGACCAGGGGTTTCATTGGTCCAATTTTAGTTAAAAACATTCACTTTTGTTTCAAGTCTTTAAGTTTAGATCCACATCCTTCTTAAAACCACTTAAGACTTTAAAAAGAATGGCCACTTGGAATTGACTAGAAGTTTTTCTAGTCTGACTCCTCCACCGCTTAAAGGTTTTCATAAATAAAGACAAGAGATGATTTCTAGCTATTAAATTTTCTGTTTTTTGCTCCTTGTGTGGATCAAGGTGTGACTATGCGTGTGATCCAGCCAACACCTTGCAGCGAGAGGCCAGGTGCCTTTGCTCCACTATTTCAGTCAGTTAAAGTACTGTCTCTTGCTTACTAGTCTCCAGTTCTGCCCTTACCATTGCCAGTGATTGCCAAATCTTATATTCACTAGGACTGATGAATTTGAGGGCAAGTCTCTAGTCTGATTTCAGAATCTTCCACTCAAGTGGTGCATATCCATATCGGCAGTCTGAATTGAAATCTATTGGCTATTTAGCAGAGTCCTACTTTGAGTAGGATTTTGGGTTTGAACGTTTAAGTTGATACCCTATATCACAAGATCTGATTCATTTGAGGTTTCCATTGTGTTAATGATTCAGAAATCTGTCCATCATCTGGACTTTATTTTGAAAAATAGATCCTATCCTAGTATTAATAGGATTCCTCTATAATTTCCTATCCAACCATTGGAAATTGATGGAGGTTTCAGAAAAATATCTACCTTCTTAAGGATAAAACTCAACCCGACTTTCAGGTCCATCAGTTGGTTTATTCTGTCATACGAGTTTTCTCCCAAATCTGGACTTCCGTTTCCCTGTTTTTCGTTTCTGTTTAGCAAAAAAAGGTGAACCCAGTGCCGAATGCTTCTGCGCTAGCAGAGTCAGAGGGCAATTTTCCTACATAGCCTTGACCAAGCAATTTTTTCTGAGAGGCTGTTTCTATTTCAGTTCTGTTTAGTACTGTTTAAATTTCTTAAATCAGTATTACATTAGAAAAATAGGAGAGGGATACAGATAACCAAGGAAGAATGGGATAGAGGGAACCAGCACAAAGCTATGACAGAAATATGACAAGCAGGAAAAGCCAATGGAAGGGGAGAACCAAAGTAGATACCTTGGATTGTAGAAGAATCGCCTTCCAGTCTAATAATTTCTCCAATAAGATTGTCATGTCCCACACGAACAAGTTCATAAATTGCAGCCCCTGCCATTCCATCTGCAACAACAACATGTCCAGACACCTGGCAAAGATAAAAATAGTGAGAGGAAATGTGATTCATCGCTACATTATGGTTTATACTATTCAACTTGTTGTAATAGCAAACAGAAGATAGCAAGGAAACGATAGCTCCCACTGTTGTAAAAATAACAAACTAGTGTAATCAGGAGCACGAGATAACAGTATGACAGCTGAAGCTTCTAGGCACGTTACTATGTCGCTGTCCTTAAGACGTAATTCGCCCCTCACGGAAGGTGCTATGAGGTACCAGCGAACTGTCTCCCAGGATACAAAGAAGCCCAAACTCAAGGTTGTTTCCCGAGTTTTGCAAAGCACAGACAAAACACACTTTCCTAAAATAAACAAGAAGGAAAGTTTCCGCACTTATAAATCCAATTTTAAATGAAACGTTTATTATTCTATTATATTAAAAATAATACAACACCCACACATAAGAATTTTGATTAAAAGAAATGATAAAAGCAGTTGGAAGGAAATACATCTTCTAGATCCAAATAAGTATTGCAGAAGAACAATAAGAATAAAACCAACAACAATGAGCTAATGGATAACAGTTGTTAAATAACTAATCCAAAGATAAAAAAAGAAACTGTCAGCAACAGTAATTGTAAGCCTAAAGCAGTACTAATCAGGTCCAAGACAATACAGTTCTAAACTTGGAAATGGAGAAGAGAGTGGGACATTCTCTCAGTCCTGTGAAATAGGAAAAACTATTCTAGATAATTAAAAGAGCATAAACATATTGATGCGTCCAAAATCTGCTCAGCCCTTGGATCTCCACGTGATGTCCTGCAAAACGAAAGCGTCAGATGTGGCCGGGCGAGGGGCCGCCGGGGGGGGGGGCCCCCCCCGGAGGGGGGGGGGGGGGGGGAGACAATAACAACAACCCCCGGGCCGGGGCGCACGGGGGAAAGGAAAGAAGGGGGGGGGGGGGGGGGGGGAAAGACACGGGGAGGGTGGGGGGTGGGTGTGGGGGGGACCTGGGGCCCGATAGTATTCTTATTGATCGATTGATCCGTCCCTCACCTTGTATTGTAGTGAGGTTTATATAGAGTGTACCTTCGAATCTCCTTCGTTGGATGCACTTGAGCCTTCTTCGGGTAGTCGTTGGATCTCATCAGTTAGATCCGTTGAGCGATAGACTTCTACTAGTTTGTGCTAGTAGAGGACTCCTGAGATAACCGTTAGGTTATGCGATAGTTATCCCTTTGATAATGATTATCCGTGGCCGTCGGTTTGAGTCTGCCATCATCGGGGTGATTACCCTAATCCATAAGTAAGATTAGGGCACGCTTGACCGAGTGAGTAAGCTTTCTTCTTCGACAAGCCATCTTCCGAATCCGGTTCGCTCGGGAGCGATTCGGTTTTCTCCGTCTCGACCGGGGTCGAGGGTTAGACCAGGTATGAACCCGGTCTGATCATAAACTCTCTATATCACGAGCCCCCCAGACCAAGCATTCGGTCGATCCCGAGGGCTGGTTTTTAACTGGGTTCGTCGTCAGGTGATGATCTCTGCGTTCTTCATTAAATGTCATATCACATTTAATGCGGTAGTCACTTTTCCTCGAGCGTTGTGAGTGTAAGGCCACATATCTCGTTGCAGTTGATCTGTCGTGGCTCACGTCATCCAAGCGACGGTTTCCGAACGCCTATTTCAGATTCGTGAGTTCAAACTTTCAAAACGTCTTTCAATCTTGATCGTTTGATTTTGAATCAATCTCGATCGTTCAGATTCCTGAACACTCGTGCGGGAGTTTTAAAAGCGGATCGTTGTCTTCGTAGGTTTCATTCTTCCTGTCCAGAATTTGAACCTTTGTTGTACGCTTCGCGCCTTCCCTGCTCTCAAGCTTCCATCTCATTGAATCGGAAAGTTTCTTGGTCTTTTCTTTTTGTAGTTTTTCAAACGAGTAATGGCGGACGATAGGGCTTCTTTAGTACCCCATGTTGGTGATAGCAGTGATGCTTTTGCTTCTCCTACTCCCGAACAGTCGGATAGTGATAACAAAACCCTAACCGTCCTCTGACAGGAGTTCGCTGAAGTTTCTCAAAAAGGTTTTGAAAGAGAAACCGAAACTTCTCCTGTCCTTCTCGAGTCTGGATCTTCCAAGATTGTCGAGTCTTCTAGGCAGCCTCAAACCTCCGGGTCCAATGGTGGACCTGGCTCTGTTCCTTCCATTTACAATGGAGAAACCCTTCTTTCAGCTGTCCAAGATTTTGATCTTCCTTCCTCATATCAGGTTAGGGCTCCCCATCCTGATGAGAGGGTTGATTCATCCCTTTCGGGTGAATTTTCTTTGTATATAGATGCACTGGAAAGCGGGGTTCGCTTTCCCTTTTTTAATCCTTTGTTCTCCGCAATTTTAAATCACTGGAACATTTGTCCTGGAATGCTTCTCCCCAATAGTTGGCATCTCATCGTCGGCTTCTTGGGTTTGTGTTTTGAGCTTGGCATTACGCCATCTCTTTCTCTTTTTGTACATTTTCATGTTCTTTCTATCTCCCATCCTCCCGGATGGGTCTTTCTTCCAAACGCAATAAGGCTGAACTTGATTGGAGGGGCAACATCCTTGTCAAAGGAACTTGCCCTTCTAACCACAAAAGATGGCGCGAACGATATTTTTTCTGTCGAGCGCCTCCATCAGATCTTAACTTCCCGACCACCTGGAGGAGGTTTACTTCTTCGTCTGAGAGTAACTGGGGCCTTCCCTTATCCAGAGAAGACGAGGCGGCCATCAGGAAGATCAAATCCATTCCGTGGTATCAAGAGATACATGGATATGAAGTGGAGTATAACTCCATCCTTCAGATCTTGGGGCTTGGCTCATTGTGAGCTTCTAACCATCATCCTTTGATTTGAGTGAAGTGATATGTTTTGAATTCGATTCTTGTCCTTCTTCTTTGCAGTGCCTCCCAGAACGAACCCTGAAAGCCTGCGGGTGAAGGCCGCTAGGGCCGTTGTGACAGCCGAACAACGATCGCCCAAGGTCTTGACCGTAGATCAAGAGGCTTCTCTTCCCTCTCCCGACCCCTCTTATAGGGGTATCAGGAATATCAGGCCTGTAGCTGATGCTTCAGGTAAAGGGAAGAAACCAATGGTGGAGAGGGCTAATGTCTCTTCCTCCGCCCGAACCAAGAGGAGGCATGACACAATTGATGCTCCCTCATATAAAAAATCCAAAGCTTCGACGGATGGTGAGGAGGTCTTCATCCCCCAGTGGACCCTGAAGATGACCGACAGGGTCACTCGGGATCTTGAGAAAGCTGCCGAATGGAGCTCCGTCAGTCTTGCTCCTTCTGATCGCCAGGAGTTCGAAGCCCTGGATGATACCTCCCTTGTTAGTCAATCTACAAGGTACCGATCTTCTTGATTACTTACTTTTTCATAATTTCTTATGACTTCTTCGATATCTTCCGTCTTCCCGGGGAATGCTTGTGTTGAGCTTTTATCAACACATGGAAGCATTGAGCCGGGTTGGTCGCACCAGCTCTCCTTCTTTGCAAACTTGTGAAGAGAAATTGGCCAAGGCCAATTCTGAAATAGACCAGTGACTGCAGCTACGGTGGAGCTGCGAGAAAAAGCATGAGGAAGAAGTGATCTCCCTCAAGGAAGCCCTTGAAGCTTCGAGAATTCGTGTCTCTGCTGCCGAGCGCGAGGCCGGGAAGCAAAGGCAGCTGCCACGTTGTTTGGTGACAGCCTTGAAATCAAAAGTAGGGAGCTCGAAGAACATCCGAAGTTGGCGATCCCTAGCAAGCCCGAGCATATAAAGCCAGAGCTTCGGAAGGAGTGCATTCGGAAATACCTGAACAGCGTACCTTTCTCCGAGTTGCTAGGTTTCTACAACATTCAAGCTTATCGCATGGGGTAGAATGACGTTTGGGAGCAGATCCTTGGAACGATCCCTGACTTCGACACTGCTCCTTTTCGTGAGGTATGCCACCAAGAGGTCTTCGGGAAAGTTGGTATGGATCTCCCGGATTGGGCTCAGGGAGAAGATGATCCTTTTCCAGCTGACCCTCAATATGAGGCATATCTGAATGATGAGCCGGCACTTCCAGAGGAGAAATCACAAGCCGAGTCTCAAGTTGTTGCTGTAGAGGATTCAGCCGATGCCATACTTGAGGAAGGCTCTTCTCATGGTCCTGAGAAAAGTCCTCCCGACCCGGGGGTCCCTCGGGCAACAATGAAGAAAAGGCTTAGGGAGTTGTTCTTTTGTACAGATGTACCCTCAATTTAATGAATAGACATTTCTTTTGTTATGTTGGCCTCAAAATTTCCCCGTCTCTTGCCGAAATCTTGCCTTGAATATCAAAGTATGATAAAACTTATCACTTAACTTTTCATTCCTCGCCGATTAATAATCTTGTAGAAATATTGTGAAGATGCGTTTCGGGAAGATGCATTAATCTTCCCCACAACTTCATTTATTGCAAAGTCCGCACGTTTCCCTTCTGCGAAGTTCAAACGTTTTCCTGCTTTTGTATACCATTCACTGTTTCTAATGAATCGGAAATACATCCATTATTTTAATGGCAGTGCGACGATTGGAGGTATCTCTGCATCAGGTGCTCGCTTCCACATGTTTCCATGTGGCATCCCTTCAACCTTTGATCTTGCTTTTTGCGGATTTTGAAGCGTCATTTCGATCTGGGTCGTCGGTTATCCTTAGCCTTCAACCGTTGTCTTATACCTTAGGCTATTTAAAGCCTTTGTGGGTACTCTCCATCTATCTTGACTTCTGCAAGATAGATTTGCTAAAGTGCCAAAGCAACCTTTCGTCCTTCGGCCTGCTTCCGTATTCCTCATACTCCAATGACAGCTCTATCCATTTCTTAACAAGTGAGTTTTTTGATTACTCAACTCTTTCCCCACTTCCCCCCTGAGTAAACTGCACAGTAGTTATACTTGGGGTTTAGTTTGTTGGCTTGTCAGAAGCTGTAGAAAACTAGGGTTTCCCCATTGTTGCTGTCGTTTATATCTGTACTGATACGGCTGGTTTTTTTGTTGTTTTGCATAGTGGCTCCCAAGATCAACCCGAACTTTATTAGAGCTAAATCTTACAAGAAAAGCGTTCCGTCGGTGGTGGTTGGGGCCAGTGCGGTGGTTTCAGCTAGTGAATCCTCCAAGCGTAAGGCGGGCTTGGCGGTGAATCTTCAAGTCAGATTCCTGTAGCTTCTATTGATGCCGTCCCTGCGCCTCCTTTGCCCAAAGTGATCGCTCGTCTTTCCCAGGAAGATCTTGATCACTCCGTTGCCGATGGTGTTGCCGACGCTCCTGGCTGGTGAGCTCTGTTGGTGAACTCGTTGGTGCACCCCGAAGGAGACTCTTCGGGCATCCGAGGCAACTATGTTGGCGTCGATGAAGGTGTGGTCCCAGCAGGTGCTGCCCCTATTTCTAACTCTAGTGCTTGTTTGGCATCCTCCTCCTCTCCTTCTGAGTTGGAGGATTTTGCCACTAGGAAGCGTCGTCGGGTGACAAGTGATGAAGCTCATCCTTTGCTTGGTGTAGTTCATCCTTCTCATCCTTCGCTTGAATTAGTGTCAAACGAGTTTGTGAGAGCGTTGGAATGGTGTCTTGCTGCTCGAATGACTTCGAGAGCGCAGTTCTTTCCAAACTTCCGGATGAAGTCTTTACGAAGTCACTTGGTGATGTAAGTCTTTCTTCATTATCCTCTGATTTTGAAAAATTACTTTTCTGCTCCTTGCTAACTCGGAAGTTGTTTGCAGGAGTCTTGTTGGTAACTTCCACAACCAAGTGGAAGCAGTTACTAGACTCAGTAGGTTGAGCAATGAAGTTTCTAGGCTTCGGGAAATCTCTGAAGCTAAAGATGTTGAGATTGCTCGCCTTCGGAATCTAGCTTGGGAGGTGGCGGGGAGAAAAAAAATTCGATGATTGGGCTCGTCTTCGGTCGGACTTGGGTGATGCCAGGGAGAAGATCCGGCGGATCGGGAGCGAACAGTTGGAAAGTCAGGAGCCAAAGGATCTAAAACGTTACCCGAAAGGCAAGCTGTTGTTCCTTTGCTCGAATCCCTTCCAACTGATGTTCGCAGAGCCTGTAAAACCCAGCCCTAACCTTGACCCGGAAACCTTGTTATTTGTAGGTCCGATGACCCGAAGTAAAGTAAGAAGTCAGCTTTGGGCCATCCCAGTAGAGGACTTGGTGTTTGGCTTTGAATCCATGAAAGTTGATGGTGAGGTTCTATTTATGGAAACTGAATCCTGATGAAGATCTGATTAGTTGATGGACTTGGAGTGCTCTCTATCTTGGTTTGAAGGCATTTCTACCTATTAGGTAAGTCACTTGACTTGTGTGCAAAACCCCTTTAGGATTGGATTTGATCTGGACCTTCAATTCCCTGTTTTGGTCTTCTTTGTCGGCATTGGTCGTCGATTGGTCGGTCGGGGCGATCGACCAATCCACTCGACCAATGAGTCTTGTCTTTGGCAATTAGGTTGTTCTTGCTCTATTTAAGTCCAATCTCGAGTCCACTTCGTATTTGCTGCCTCCAAACTCTCTGGAACGAACCAAAGACCTCTGCAAGTCATCTCTCTTGCATCCTTGGTGTTTTCTTGACGGATCTTCGTCGAAACTCTTCTTTTTGCATCAAAAGGTATGTCTACTCTCTTTTCTTCTCCTCCATCTTTGTTTTTCTTTCCTTTTTGAGTTGAGACAGTAGAAGAGATGCTGCATTCTCGTTGCAAACATCTCTCGGACATGTTCTCATGATCATCCTAAGGATTTGAGGCTAGAACAATGATCTTAACCATGATCATTGCAAGCTTTTGAAGGAATCATGATCAAACCATGATCTAATCTTGTTAAACTTCTGATTTGAATTCTGATCTCTTTTGATCTTCTTTATTGATCATGTTAGTAGTTAATTACTGTGTTTTCTTTCCATGATCCATAATCTATAGATCTCTAGTGTTCTCTTCTACCATACTATGTGTTCTTCATGAGGCATGGTAGTTACATATATGGTAGGTTTTATTTCCTTATTTAGATTTATGCTTCTAAGCCTTATTCCTTGAAGATCTAAGTATGTTTTCATGATACCATTACCGAAAGCAATGATCCATCCTTCTATTGTTCTTGTCTTTGTTTTCTATTTCAAATTCATCAAGATCCATGGTTGATCTAATTATGGTAACTTTTGTTTCCTAATTTGGATCTTGATATCTTGATTTGATTGGTGTTTTGAGGTCCCCTATATGTTAGAATACTACTGATGTAGTTTACCCCTTGATTAGTACCCTTTTGAACCACCAAATTCGGATTTCATATCTTAAAACTCTGTTTTTTTTAGCTCTTTATGTCTGCATTGGTCGATTGATTGGTCGTTGGACCGATCGACCAATCCACTCGACCAATGAGTTCAGCAACTCCAGAATTGGTCTATGTTGGATGTTTTGGTATCTTTTCTGTTAGGGATCTTTCCTAATATGTTGTATATACTTGTTTAGGACCTTCTTCTCAAGTTTGCCGAGATCTTACTTGACTTCTTAGGATTCCTTTGCGAGTTATAAAAGGTAAGGATGGTTATTTCCTTAATTACATAGATAGCATGAATCTAGTTTCTATATTTGAATATCATAGATATGATTCCTAAATTAGATTTTTACAATGATATACTACTGTTGCATAACTTTGATTACAGTAGCATTACTTATTCATATTGAATTGATTCATGTATGATTTACTTACCAATTATATACAAGTGATTGTAATTATTGATTTCTTTCCATATATGAAGTTACCATATATGTGATGATATGAATTGATGCATGTGTATGCTTAAGTATGGTTTGGAAAGGAGAGGTGTCCTTTTGACACTTCTGTTCTTGGACTACTACGGGAATATTATGGGATGTTTCCGGAGATGCCCTCTGGACACCTTCCTAAACTGTTGGATGACATATCTAGGATTGTCTAGTAGTGTTTGGCTAGGATGTCCTGTTATGTCGGACCCTAATCGGAGGGGTATTGAGACCGAACGACCCGTGGTAGCAATGGGGATTCATGGGCGCTCAAGACCGGTAACCAACCCGTGAGAGGACAGGAATCACATTGTGGGGGCCATTTATTGGTAGGGTTGCATATGGTTAGACTTGGGCTCACGGGCGCTTAAGACCGGTAACCAACCCGTGAGAGGACGTGAGAGCTTCCCGTTTACCATATGTGGATGATCAATAGGGTTGATGAGTCCGTAGTCAGGGACTATGAGGACTCTAGTGTGAAGGATACCGGAAAGGATCGTCGGGGACGAGGAATGGAAGTATCCCGGATCGACTTGATGTAACTAAGTAGAAGACTTGCATTTGGCTAGGTTTTACCCTGACATGCGCCAGTACTTATACCAAATGGTTGTGAGAGAGTGTGTTGACTTAACCCCCTGCCAAGGTTTGTCCTGAGGGATGAAGGACCCATTACCAATCGGCTGCTCAAGACCGGTGAAATGATCCGTGAGAGAATCCAAGATATCTTAAATGGTTGAGGATGTGAGTGGACTTTCCTAAAGAAGTACGGTGCTATGACTTAAAGCATGTCTGCCAATAGAGACCAGCATACATAGAGTTAGATTCATTCATTCATTGCTTGTCTCATATCATATTGCATTCATGATTGATCCGGAATCCTGCCATTTATGTTATTATGGATTTTTAAGCGCCTTCTTGAGTTTCTTTGAAACTCATTCCTTTATTGTACAATGTTGTTAGACTATCCTGCAGTCTTGAGTACTATGACGGTCCCTATGAAGAAGCGCAAGGCGAAGAGGCATATCTCCAAGAAGGTGATTGCGGTTACCACAATTACTTTGAAGATTCCGCGAGTGGTTATGCTCCGTACGATGCTTAGTCCGACCATCGAGTGGAAGCGTCCTTGTGCCATTTATGAGATTTACACTTACAAGGATGTTGTCTATAAAGTGGAGAACAATTTAGTTACCCAATGTACTAGCTACTGGGATTAGATTTTATTTAGTTTATTCTCTTTAGAGCTACTTTTCCGTTGGTTGTAAAGTGGAATTTTGTCCCTGGACCAAGGATAAGATTGATCCTCCACCTTCCGATCCAGATATTATGCAATATCTGAAAGATTCTCTTGTTTATTCTCCGCTGGAAGAAGTCAATTATGACGAGCTTGTATTGAATGCGAGTTTGGTCGAGGACCATTCTTCTCCTGGAGAAGCTGGGCAAAGAGTATGAAATTGCGGAGGATTTTATGTATATCGAAATATTTTTGTAATCCTCATTTCTTCTCTTCTTTTCCTTGTATCCCCACCAATGGTTGACTCATATGTTTGTTCTAGCAAAGTCGCGTCGATCTTGTGTAACTTGTTAACAGTCACCCGTAATGACTTTCTTCTTTTGATCGAAGATTGTATCCAGCTCTTGTAATTGTCTTGATACTGGCCCCTTTGGATCTTTTGAAGAAATAAGAAATTACTTTATCTTGAACTTTGCTAGCCACTTGAATCGCCGTTGTATTAGGTCTTAGTTGTCTGAAACAATGCCTTTACTTTAGGATTTCCGGAGAAATACAATAAGTCTGAGAAGGAACTCACTCGGGTTTTAAACTGATGCCTTATACTTAAGGATTTCCGGAGAAATACAATAAGTCTGAGAAGGAACTCACTCGGGTTTTAAACCGATGCCTTATACTTAAGGATTTCCGGAGAAATACAATAAGTCTGAGAAGGAACTCACTCGGGTTTTAAACCGATGCCTTATACTTAAGGATAATTCAAAAATTCAATAAGTCTCGAAGGAACTAACTCGGGTTTCAAACTGACGCCTTGCAAAAGGAACTCACTCGGATTTTCATCCGATGCCCCGACTTAAGAAAGTTCAAAAAATTTCAGTAAGTGTTGAAGTGTTGAAGGACCCATTCGAATTTCCATCCGATGCCTTATAGTTGGATCTTGTTCTTGAATGTGGTGTATGATGCCCCCCAATCAAAAGATAGTTTGTTGAAAACCAAAAATTGCATTGATTGAGTTGAAAATGATTACATCGCGAACAAAATTGAAATCATCCTCAAGGATAAAACTTTCTGAGATGTCTAGCATTCCACGAACGATCCAACTCTTTCTGGGAATCGATGTTCTTCAGCCTGTAAGCTCCTGAACCGACCGGTTTCACAACCATATAAGGTCCTTCCCAGGAAGGGTCCAACTTTCTTTGGTGATGCGGGTCAGAAGCTAGGGTGTTTCTCAACACCAGATCTCCGGCTAAGTACCGACGATTCTTCACTCGAGTATTATAATGAGACGCTATCCTTCTTTGATAATGTTGAGTTCGTGCTATTGCCTTTGCCCGAACTTCGTCCAACAAATCAAGACTATCAAGCAGTCCTTATTCATTTGCTTTTTCCTCGAACTCACGATCCCGTAATGTCCCCGCCATTATCTCCACTAGTGCCAATGCTTCGGATCCATATGCCAACCTGAATGGAGTTTCTCCTGTAGGTGTTCGAACCGTAGTTCTATAAGCCCACAGTACATTGTGTAGTTCTTCGACCCAAGAAGCTTTGTCAGCTTCGAGTCTTCTCTTTATTCCCTCCAGTAGCGTTCGGTTAGTAACCTCTACCTGGCCATTGCTTTGGGGGTATGCCACTGAGGACATAGGATGCTCGATCATATATGTTCCACAGAATTGCTCAAATTGTGGACAGTCGAACTGAGTTCCATGGTCAGTGATAATAATCTTTGGAATCCCAAAGCGATATATGATTGATTCAAGCACAAATTTCTCCACTTTTTTTCTCGTAATTGTCGCCGAGTGCAATGGCTTCTACCCATTTTGTGAAGTAATCAATTGCTACTATCGGATATTCCCGTCCTCCCGATGCCTTGGTGAATTTGCCCATGATATCAATTCCCCACATTGCAAAGGGAATGGGATTTAGAATTGAAGTCATAGTTTCCGCCGGGCACTTCGATACTGTAGCATGAATTTGACAGTTACTGCATCGACGAACGTAGTCCATAGCAGCTTCTTGGATCTTGGGCCAATATAACCCAAGTCTTAGAATTTTGTGGGCCAGGGCTCGGCCACCCATGTGAGCTCCACAAATTCCTTCATGAACTTCAGCCAAAGCTGATTTTGCTCCTTCGGGGCCTATACATCTCATAAGGGGTCCAGCATAAGATCTTTTGTATAGTCTCCCATTCTGAATGACAAATCTAGCTGATCGAATCTTGATCAACCTTGCCTCTACTGGATCCTCGGGTAATTTGTCATCCCTTTGATATTCAATTATTGGATCCATCCAGCAACGTTCTGCTTCAATATAAGAAATTTCTTTCTCATGATAACTTGGAAAAGTTATCTCTTCAATGTAGACCAAAGGGTCTAGATTCTTTTCCTTGGCATTGGCTAGTCGGGATAGCTCATCTGCCACTGAATTTACATTCCTCGAAATCTGAGATATCTTCAAATTCCGAAATTGGTTTTGAAATGCCTGCACTATCTCCCGATATTTTTGCAAGCGTGGTTCTTTAATGCCATATTCCTCCTGGACTTGGTTGACTATAAGCTGAGAGTCACAATAAATAGTAACATCTGCAATAGCTAATGCTTTTGACAACCGAAGTCCTGCTATCAGGGCCTCATATTCCGCTTCGTTATTACTTGCATCAAATGCGAATCTCAAAGCATATCGAATAATAAATCCTGCTGGACTTTTTAATAGAATTCCAGCGCCTGCTCCATCTTTATTACTCGAACCATCCACATATACCTCCCAAGTGGTTGGTATAATGGGATCCTCAATGGTGGGCTCTACCGGTGCAGTAGTTTCTACTACAAAGTCGGCTAATGCCTGAGCCTTGATTGCAGTTCTGGGCTTAAAGCTCACTTGGAACTCACTGAGCTCAACCGACCAGGATACCATCCTTCCGGACAAATCGGGTTTGTTAAGAACTTTACTAAGAGGAAAAGTTGTAAATACCTCAATTGGATGAGCCCGAAAATATGGCCTTAGCTTCCTGGCGGCCATCATGAGAGAGCACGAGCCTGCTTCTCTATCTCGCGAATATCTCGTCTCCGCATCTAGCAACACGTGGCTTACATAGTAAATCGGCCACTATTTCTTATCTTTTCCTGAACAAGTCTTCGCACCGACCGCCGAAAGGGATGTCGCTAGATATAGCTGTAATATTTCCCCTTCTCTGGGTCCGGACAGGATCGGTGGTTGTCCAAGTGCTTCTTTTAATTCCTCAAAAGCTTTCGGCACTCTTCTTGTCCACTTTGCTTCCTTATCGCCCTTCAGGTCTTTAAGTGCCTTGAAAAAAGGCAAACATTTTTCTCCAGGACTTGGAGATAAATCGATTTAAAGCAACAACTCTCCCCGTCAAACATTGTACATCCCGAACGGTTTTGGGAGCCTCCATATCAATCGAGCTTGTATTTTGGCAGGATTAGCCTCAATTCCCCTCTGTGATACCATGAAACCCAAAAATTTGCCCGAGGAGACTCCAAAGGCACATTTTTCGGGGTTTAACTTCATTTGATGCTTCCTCAATACTGAGAAAACCTCAGTCAAATCTGCAATGTGATTTGCTTTTGTAAAGCTTTTCACCAGCATATCGTCAACATACGCTTCAACATTCTTTCCTATCAGCTCTTTGAAAATCTTGTTGACGGCCCTCTGATATGTTGCTCCAGCATTTTTCAGGCCAAAAGGCATGGCCTTATAATAATAGCTTTCACGATCAGTCATGAAAGCCGTATACTTCTCATCCTCCTTATTCATAAGGATCTGATTATACCCTGAGTAGGCATCCATGAAACTTAAAGTTTCATATCCTGCAGTCGCATCTATCAAGAGGTCAATCCGAGGCAACGGGTAGCAATCTTTTGGGCAAGCTTTGTTTAGATCTGTGTAGTCTGTACACATCCTCCACTTCCCATTCGTCTTTTTCACCATCACCACGTTGGCCAACCAAGATGGGCACTCGATTGGTTCTATGAAACCAGAATTCTTAAGTTTTTCAACTTCACTTCGAACGGCTTTATACTTTTCAATAGAGGAATTTCTTCTTTTCTGTATCACTGGTTTCGCCTTAGGGTCTATCCAGAGTTTGTGCTCTGCAATGGTCCGATCGATCCTAGGCATGTCCTCCGCAGACCATGCGAATACATCTTTATTCTGTTGAAGAAATAACTTCAACTCATCTTTAAACTCTTCCAGCTGTTCAGACCCGATATAAGTAATCTTTTTCTCATCTTCGGTACACAGCTGGATTTGCTCCAGTTTCTCCACTGGTTCGGGCCTTTGCATCTCTGTCTCTTCCCGATCATCTCAAACTTCTATGGGGAGGGCAGTAACCTTCCTTGGACCCTCCTTGTTCTTTAAATAGGCAACATAACACTGCCGAGAGATCTTCTGGTCAGAGGAGACTTGACCAATTCCCATATCAGTCGGGAATTTTATCTTCAGGTGTTTTGTCGAAACAATAGCACCTATCTTGGATAAAGATGGTCGCCCGAGAATCATATTATATGCTGGTAGTTCTCGAACCACATAGAAATTGATTCGGACAGTTGTTTCCTTAGGAAAACTTCCAATGGAGAAATCCAACTGAACCGATCCTTTCGCTTCCGCAGATGACCCTGCAAAGCCATATAGGTGGGTAGATGAAGGTTTCATCAAGTCCTGATCCACCTTCAATTTTTGATACACTTCGTAGGAAATTAGGTCAGCTGCAGACCCTGTATCAATCAAAACTCTATGCACTTCCCGCCGTGCAATCTCTACCTTGATGACTATAGCATCATCATGAGGTAAACAAACGTCTCTTTCGTCTTCTTGGCTAAAGGTGATAGAATCTTCACCATTCAGCTTCTTCCGCTTCTGCGCCTCTCCGGCTCCAACAAATTTGGATTTTGTTTTCAGACTCCGGAATGATTCGGGCTCTGGTCCCCCGAAGATGGTAAGGATGGGTGACCGAGGAGCAGCTTCAATCACCTCCTTGCCTTTTTTAGACTTCGGGGCGTCTCTCGATCGTTCTGAACTAACCGAACGATCCCTCTTTGGAGCAGCCGCACGTGGCCCACGTGGCTCCTCCCTTCTCCCCGCTAACAAAACCGGACAGATGTCCCCCGAGATATCAATCTCTCAATATCTCGCCTTCGATGACGACAGTCATTAGTGTAATGACCATAGTCCTTGTGGAATTGGCAATACTTTTCCCGATCCTGCTGCTCTCTGGGTTTCAAAAGAATTTTAGGCGGCCACTTCAAAATATTTTTTCTTTTGAGGATATTCAAAATAGCAGCCCGAGGAGCATTCAATGGAGTGTACTCACTTCTACCGGGGGATCTTTGGCGCCAAGGCTGGGATTTTCCAACCCGATCACGAACATTCTTCTTTGGCTTCCCGCTTCGCTCAGGAGCCTTTTGTTCCTTATTGGAGACTTTATTATCTCCTTGGCGCGCATCTAGAATCTCCATGACTTCAGCCCGCTTTTGGCATCTCTGTACAAACTCAAGCATAAGTCGTGGGTATATCCCGTAGTAATAACTCCAGGAGTTTCCGATTAGTGAGTCCTGTGAATAGAGCGGTTCTGGCTACTTGTTCATCCAAGTTCTCTATCTCCATCGTCACTTTGTTGAATCTTTTCGGAAACTCTCGATCGATTCGTTCTTTCCTTGTTTGACGATAGAACAAGGTTTCTTCCGTTTTCTTGACTCGTATCCCACTGGAATCGCCCTATGAATTGGCGCGCCAATTCATCGAAGTTTACGATCCTTCCGGAGGGGAGGTTAGAAAACCACTTCGTGTCTGCTCCAGTTAAAGATGAACCAAAAACCCTCGCACAAAATTTCATCGAATTACCCGAAACCGCCATGGTCCCGTTGGTAATAGCCGATGTGAGCTATTGGATCTCCGGAGCCATCGAATGTTGAGAAGGTAGGCAAACGGAAGTTATGGGGAAACCGATATCCCGCAATTGGCTCAGCAAAAGGAGTCTTCCGAATGACTGAGTAAATATCCTTAGTTATTCTTCCCTTAGCCAACTGCCCTAACTTCTCATTGATGTTG
Source organism: Hakea prostrata (assembly GCF_041222555.1). Taxonomy (NCBI): domain Eukaryota; kingdom Viridiplantae; phylum Streptophyta; class Magnoliopsida; order Proteales; family Proteaceae; genus Hakea; species Hakea prostrata. The sequence continues at coordinate 29,672 of NW_028291332.1, forward strand.
GCCAATTCTTGACCAATCTGGGTCGGGTGATCTTCAGCAATACGATCACGACCTCGATTAACACGATCATCACGTGCTACTCGATCATCACGAACAGCCCGTCCTTCATGAACGTTCCTCTCGTCACGAACTGCTCGATCATCACGAACGGTTCTTCGACGGTGGGTGAGTGAGTTCTTACCCCTGTATCCAACCTTGTATTTGAATCAGTTGTACTCTCTTGCGGTCTGTCGAACCGATCGCCTCGCCTCGGTTGATCATCGATCCTACGAAGTCCTCAGTCTCCTTCACGGAAATTCTGATCAACATTCCGGTCTTCAGCCATTCTCTGGTCACGTGGCAATGCACGTCTCTCCTCGAATCGTGTTGATCGGGTTCTTGTGGTAAAACCACTCGTCTGGTGAGCACGCGGAGTGCTTGGCTCACCTCCAAGAGTTGAATCTTTACCTGATCCAATTGATCTTGGATTGTATCAGGAGGAGGATTACGTCCTCCCTGGCCATCATCCACTTCAATAGGATTTTGGCTTTCCTGGGGAATATCTGGATTATTTACCCCAGGTATCTGAACACCGGAATTGCGTTGTGCAGCGGCTGCTGATCTAGTCACCATGGCTTTTCAAGTCGTTTCCCACAAACGGCGCCAAATGATGCGTCCAAAATCTGCTCAGCCCTTGGATCTCCACGTGATGTCCTGCAAAACGAAAGCGTCAGATGTGGCCCGAACGCTGGGGTCGGGAGTCCACCTCCGAAGGCTAAGTCAGTTGATGAACTTAATCACAAACGGCTCTGCTAGAAGCACAGAGCTAATGAATGAAGAAACGGGAAAGGTGATCTAGATAGCAGAACGCTGATAGTTTAGGTCTATCAGTATGTATCTGAACCTGAGTCTCAGATAGTATTCTTATTGATCGATTGATCCGTCCCTCACCTTGTATTGTAGTGAGGTTTATATAGAGTGTACCTTCGAATCTCCTTCGTTGGATGCACTTGAGCCTTCTTCGGGTAGTCGTTGGATCTCATCAGTTAGATCCGTTGAGCAATAGACTTCTACTAGTTTGTGCTAGTAGAGGACTCCTGAGATAACCGTTAGGTTATGCGATAGTTATCCCTTTGATAATGATTATCCGCAGCCGTCAGTTTGAGTCTGCCATCATCAGGGTGATTACCCTAATCCATAAGTAAGATTAGGGCACGCTTGCAGCTGAGTAAGCTTTCTTCTTCAGCAAGCCATCTTCCGGATCCGGTTCGCTCGGGAGCGATTCGGTTTTCTCCGTCTCGACCGGGGTTGAGGGTCGGACCAGGTATGAACCCGGTCTGATCATAAACTCTCTATATCACATATATTTAACATGTATCAGTGCTATTATTTTCTTTTACGTGCACAGTATAAGAGTTCAAAAATTAGGCTGTATTTTACTTCTTCATTTTTTTTTCTTTTTCTTTTCCGGGGTTGGGGGGGGGGGTGTTGTAAATTCACCTTTTTAACCCCACTCTTCTGCAAGAGCACTTTTAGGCAGATTATTAAACTCTTTTAGCACTACCAGTAGCATTCTTAAGTTGCTTGTGTTCAAGCAAGTAGAATTACATCTCCCCATATCCTCATGTTCAATCTACCCTTCCATTTCAGTAAGTACCTTAGAAGCAAAGCCTGATTAAACTAATAATTAAAGCTAATAAGTGCCTTCAGGTCACCTAAAAATAGATATCACAAGAATACCAAACGCGATCCTGTTAGCTCAATTAGCGGCTGATCCCTGTTTGCGCTCAGAGTTCATTAAAACGATGAATTCTTCTAAAATCCTCAGTAAGTGCAAAATTAAAACCTTTTTTTAACTAATTATCTCCGACTATCGAATTGATCGAAGTAACAAGGGCAAAAGATGATGATAACGCTCAAGAAGTCCTTAAGAGAATCACTTCAGCTTCTTAAGGTGCCAACAAATCCACTGAGGAATAGAAGAGGCATTACACTGCTAAAGTTAATGATCAAAGGAATCACAGAGCTATAATTTGCGAAATGAATACAGTTAACGCACCAGATAGAGTATTTAAATAAAAACAAAAAACATAAAAAAACCAAGCCAACCCAATCACCCAAACCCAGCCTGAAGAAAGAGACCGAAACAAGACTTCAAACAAAATAATAAATTCAATTCTCAAAAATAGTAAGATTATCAAGTTTAGCATTTTAGATTATAAGGAAACACTCTAGTGCTGAATATAAGATGATCTCGTCTAATGCAATTCCATATTCTGCATCAGCAAGTTAGTTCCAAGTCGCAGTGATTATTGAGTGAGGATTTACTTGGAACTATAACAGAAACACTACCAATTTTCTAGTCAAGAGGCATGGTTTGATTCCACAAACATCTTTCATGCTTCGATTCAATATATCCCCAATATATGAAACGACTTTCTAACCTTCAACCCACAAATGATGTTGGTAATACATCAAAAGTAATTCAATTCAATTAATTGATGGGGGAAAGATTCCTTACTTGGATTCGCTTTCCCTTACTTGAAGTATTCGCAGCGGAAGTCTAGATCCACGTTCTCGTTCCACCACCAAAGATTTACCGGCGAGATTCCACAATCACTGGGAAAGGGAATAATATCCACAACCCAAATGCCGTGGATTAATGGAATGAAGATAAAAAACTAGGAAAGAAAATTTTCTAAGCCTGCGATTCTAAGAGAGAGGGAGAGAGAGATGGAGCCGCCGTTTCTCAGAGATTCGCTCGTGCGAATGAATCACTCAGTTACCTCCTCACTAATGCGGTGGTTACCAAAATATATAACCCTATTTTGTAACCGCCCTAATAGTTAGTTTCCAATATTGCCCTTGGGCATTTAATTTATTAATCAAATTAATAAATTCCAACAGCTCCCACTTGCACAAGGGCAAGTGTTAATCTTTCAATGTGTCCCAGACACACTTGTATATCCCAGATATACACATTCAATCTCTCTGCTATGTATCCCAGATACATAGACCTCTTGTGTCCCAGACACACATGCATATCCCGGATATATATATATATATATATATATATATATATATATATATATATATATATATATATTGATCTCTTCACTATGTATCCCAGATACATAGACCACCTGTGTCCCAGACACTAATATCCACAAGTCATACTGGCAAAATGGGTTGTGCGACCGGTGATATACCTGCACGCGTGAGCCCCAAACTAGAAACCTTCCCAGAAGGCCAGAATGTCACATCACTCATAGAAACAAATCAAATAAGCATTAGTATAACACAGTGTCCTAGGTTTATTCAAACTCACCAGACTAAAGGTATCTCGATCCCTCTAAGAGATCACCTTCTTGTCCTTAAAATGTTCACTACTGTAACACATACAGTTGGCGCCAGCAAACACTTTTTAGGGTGCAGTTGAATCAAACCTTTCCTTTCGCCCCAGACCATCACTACACTTAGGATTGACTCCTTTCCCGGTAGTGCCCCTTTAGGTCGAATCTATCATGACCATAGGTAACACCCCAAAGTAGCCACATCAACCCTTTGTTTCATGATGTCGTCGAAAGTCACTAAGAACACTAATGGACCATAAGGTCCAGGACTCACACAATGAGAGGAGCAAGGATCCATCCTCTCATTTCCAATGATCGCTAAGCACACATAGTATGATATATGTGCTATGGTGGAGCATTCTATATACAATAGAACGTATGTCCATCTCAACACCATACAGGTCTTAGTCTAGTCGCAACCTCTTGCGCCTAACTAGAGTTTCTTTATTGTCGCCACCCTAGCGCCACATAAAGTACTCTCACCTGGCTCCTATAGGCAACATGAATAGTGGGAACATTCATGTCGATTCTCTTTATAATAGAGAAACTCATCTTGATTCCAAATCAAGGCGACATCATGATTATGAATTGACCTACACAAAGTCATTCACAATCTGTCTCATCTCTGCTCGCCTCCAAGGCGCCAGAGGCGAATGCTCGTGTGAGTGAGCCATTCTCTTGCCTATTGACATATCTTGTTTTATGCTAGCAAAACACAATCACACAGAAAGTGAATAAAAAAAATGCTGGAATGAACTCATATTACTCATTAATAAGAAAGTCTCAGTACAAAAATAAGTCACAATCTACGCAAGCCCAAGGATTTTACATGAGAAATAAAAACATCCTTGGCTATAGGTTTGGTAAGAGGGTCAGCTACCATCAAACTAGTAGATATGTGCTTAAGTACAACTTTCTTTCTTGATGTAATGTCTCTAACAAAGTGATATCTCAACTGTATATGTTTGGTCTTCCCATGATACTTGGGGTCCTTGACATAGCTAAGGGCTGCCGTACTATCACAGTAGACAAGGACAGCCTCTTTGGATGTCATCACAATCCCAGTATGTCGAGCATGCCACATACTCTGCTTCCATGGTCGAGAGGGATATACAAGCCTGCTTCTTGCTACACAACGAAATGGCCCCGCCATTCAGCAAGAAAGCATATCCAGAGGTTGATTTGCGCTCATCGATGTCTCCAGCCCAGTCGGCATCACTATAGCCAACTAACCGCAAATCCGATCCTTGGTAACACAACATGTAGTTACTCGTTCCTCTAAGATATCTCAATATCCTCTTGACTACTTTCCAGTGCTCTATGCCTGGGTTTGATTGGTACCGACTAACCAAACCCACTACATAACAAATATCCGGCCTAGTACACATCATAGCGTACATAAGGCTACCCACTGCATTGGAATATGGAACTCTTTCCATCTTGGTTTTCTCCTCTGGAGTCTTGGGACCCATATCAAGGCTCAAATGCAAACCCTTCTCCACTGGAGTATCAATTGGTTTGCAGTTGTGCATCTGGTATCTCGTCAAGACATTGTCAATATAGGTCTCTTGAGATAAACCTAGTAATCTCTTTTGCCTATTTCTGACAATCTTGACACCAAGCACATAGCTTGCTTCACCCATGTCCTTCATATCAAATACGGAGGACAACCATTTCTTAATGGTTTCCAATAGCTCCTTGCTATTGCTAGCCATAAGTATGCCATCTACATACAGTGTCAGAATGACATAATTATTATCAGATCTCTTGGTGTAAACACAGTGGTCTTCCTCAAGCATGGAAAAACCATTTTCCATCATAGCTTGGTGGAAGCGCACATTCCACTGTCTAGATGCTTGCTTTAAGCCATATATGGACTTCTTAAGCTTGCACACTTTGCGCTCAAGTCCATGTGCTTCAAAGCCTTGAGGTTGATCCATATAGATCTCTTCCTCAAGTTCTCCATTGAGAAAAGCAGTTTTTACATCCATTTGATAAAGCTCTAAGTCCAACTGAGCAACAATGGCTAGTATGAGGCGAATTGAGGCAAACCTAACCACAGGGGAAAAAGTTTCCTCATAATCAACGCCCTCTCGTTGGGTGTAGCCCTTAGCCACTAAACGAGCCTTGAATCTCTCAATAGATCCATCAGCATTTCTTTTGATCTTGAGAACCCACTTGTTCCCAATCACCTTTCGGCCTGGCGGCAAGTCAACCAAGTCCCAGACATGATTAACTTTCATCGACTCCAACTCTTCCTTTATTGCTTTTAACCATTCCTTTGAGCTTGACCCCTCAAGAGCTTCCTGCATGCTCTTTGGTTCATGATCATCGACTGAAATCATCTCACAGTCGATCTCTTCAGGAGTTACCATGTAGGCTTCATCCTCTATGTCGAAACGTCGACGAGGAACTAGCCCGCGCCCACTACGGCGCAAGTGCATGTTAGATTGCTCACCGTCTAAGGTAGCTATCACATCTGCACTCCCACTCCCACTAGGATCTTCTGGATGAACCCCAGGTTCATTATCCAGAATCTGAATCCCTGGAGTGACAAGACCACTATCTTGTATCTCAAAGAATTCCGATGATTCTTTGTTAACTCCTGAAAGAGATGGAAAATCATTCTCCAAGAATGTTGCATCCCTAGACTCAAGTTCCGTTCTCCTCTGACTCTCATCTAGTCCAATGAAGACATGGCCCTTTGAGGGTTCAGAATATCTCACAAAGATACACTTTCTTCCTCTAGGTCCAAGCTTTCCATATTGGTGAGAAGTAGAGTGAACATATGCTGCACATCCCCATGCGCGCAAGTAACTCAAATCTGGCTTCCTTCCGGTCCACAACTCATATGGTGTGGAAGGAACCGATTTGGTTGGAACTCTGTTGAGGATATAGGCCATAGTCAGCAAAGCATCTCCCCAATAAGAGATGGGTAGATTTTCCTGCGCCATCATGGATCTCACCATGTCTAGCAAGGTTCTATTCCTCCTCTCAGCAACCCCATTTTGCGTTGTGGAGTCCCCGGAATAGTAAGTTGTCTAGATATCCCCTTTTCATCACATAACCCTTTGAACATATCGGAGAGATACTCTCTACCTCTATCCGTTCTAAGAGTTTTAATCCTTTTATCTAATCGATTCTCAACCAAGCTCATGAATTTCTTAAAACATTCCAGAGCTTCTGACTTATGAGAAATTAGATAAATGTGACCATACCTTGTATAGTCATCTATGAATGTGATGAAATATGACTGTCCTTTTCTAGTATGCACATTCATGGGTCCACACACATCTGAATGGATAAGTTCTAAAGGAAGAGAGGCTCTCAAAGCCTTTTTAAATGGTTTTCTAGTTGCTTTTCTTGCTAGACATGACTCACAGGTTGGCATTTCGGATAGTGAACCTTGGCCTAAGAGACCTTCTCTTGCCAACCTGTTCATCCTATCTAAGCCAATATGTCCTAGTCTAGCATGCCACAAATTAGAATCAATACACACAGTATTTTGGCAAACAAAAGCACTACTAGAATTAAATGAATAATCAATTGTATCCAATACAATGAAACCATTATCAAGAAAACCATAACCATAAACTGTATCACCCAGATACAAAACCAAAGAATTGTTTTCAAATACAACTCTAAAACCATGTCTTAAAAGATAAATAACAGAAACAAGATTTCGCCGAATGTCTGGAGCATACAGTACATCATGGAGTAACAACGTCTGGCCACCTCGCAAAACTAATTTGCATGTGCCTATGCTATGAACCTTCACGCTTGAGCTGTTCCCCATCGTTATTCTTTTGCTTCCTCTTGGAATACGACGGTATTCCACGAAGCTCGAGTGTTCCCTTGTTATGTGTTCTGTCGCATCTGAATCAACAATCCACAAAGGATTTAGTTCAGCAAGCATAGTAGAACTTGTTACATAACAAGATGAGGTATAACACACAGTACATACCTCTTGCTCAGTGCAATCACGAGCAAAATGACCAGGCTTTCGGCACTTGAAGCAAATCAAAGCTGATTTCTTCTTGCCAGCACTAGTCCCCCTTGAACGCTTGGGCCCACTCTTGTTTTTGTTCCACCCTGGTTACTTTGCTTGGACCGCTGAGGTTGAGCTTTCTCTCTCTTGCGCTTGAAGCCTACACCCTTACTAGTGCTAGCTTCAGCAGCAAATACATCAGTTTGAGGGGTATCGGCCAACATCCGATCCTCATCAAGCTCAAGGTGCTTGGCAGCTTGATCGAAAGTCTTGACCTCATCAGCATGAGTCAAGAAGATCTTCATATGCTCCCATGTCTTAGGCAATGACCTGATGACTGCGGAGACTTGCTCCTCATCAGTCTTCTGGCGCCCACATGCGCTCAACTCACTAATCATGTTAGACATGATGGTTATATGCTGCCTCATGGTGTGACCCTGGCGCATCTTATAACCGTCAAAAGTGAGTCCGAGCTGGCGGCCTCTTGTGGTGGATGTCCCTCCATACTGGAACTTCACAGCCTCCCACAAAGACTTTGTAGTCCTATGCTTCTCATAACGAAGCATCAGGTCATCCCTCATGGAGCTCAGGATTGTAATCCTGGCTACCCGGTCTTTCCTCTTCCAAGCATTGTATGTATCAAGGTCCCTGCGATGCTCTGGTTTATGGTCTCCAGCATATCCTGCTCTTCCAGGAGATATTGCACCTTTCGGTGCCAGAGGTCATAATTCCTCTCATTCAACTTATCTCCTTTAGTGAGGTCAACAACAATGCTCTTGGTAGCAACCATTTTTTCTAGAGATATTACATACAAGAATGAGTTCAATAAATCTAGCATAAAACAGAACTCATGCAACAAAAAATCACACTAGCATAGTCAACCTATGGGATAAGCACTTAAACCAAAAGAGATGCTAAAAAACATTCAATCAAATTCTCATGCAAACCCACATAGACTTATACACTAGCTTCATTCTGTGCAAGAAACATGATTGATAGACCCATAAATAAAAAATAGTTTTATTAAAATAAAACATGCAATCATGTTAAAGCTATGAGGTGGTTCACACAGAACACTTCTACCTCATTAGCTCCCACTAGGCCCCAATAGGCCCTCAATGCCCAAACATCACACACATTGTCGGGCCATTGGTGTCCAGTAAGTTAGAAACACATTCTGAACTGGATAGACCAATATACAAAAAAATCCATCTCCCAGACGGACTGCCGTCTGCCCAGACGGATGACCGTCTCCCAGACGGATGACCGTCTCCCAGACGGAAATTCCGTCTGGGTCACTGTGACTACTCTGATAATAGACGGACGACCGTCTAGTTAGACGGTCGTCCGTTTGGTCCACAGTGACCAAAAACGGCGATTTTTCAATTTTTCTTGAACGAATTTTTTTTTCAAAAAAAACGGAAAACACGTTTTTTCACCCAAAAAAAAAATACATGAAAAAAGAATCCAGCATCAATTATTAAACAAAAATAATTATCATCATGGATTATCAATTCATGCAAATCTTCATTAGGGAAATTCACAGGGATCCTCCCACTCGGATCCGAATCAAAATTAAGGGTTTCCCCTATCAATTCTCCCATGGGTTTCGTATTAAACCCTTGATCCTCCCATTGGATCCATACAATTAAAATAAACAATGGGGAGGAACAAAGAACCGTGGGAACCAATGGCTCTGATGCCAATGTGATAATACATCAAAAGTAATTCAATTCAATTAATTGATGGGGGAAAGATTCCTTACCTGGATTCGCTTTCCCTTACTTGAAGTATTCGCAGCGGAAGTCTAGATCCACGTTCTCGTTCCACCACCAAAGATTTACCGGCGAGATTCCACAATCACTGGGAAAGGGAATAATATCCACAACCCAAATGCCGTGGATTAATGGAATGAAGATAAAAAACTAGGAAAGAAAATTTTCTAAGCCTGCGATTCTAAGAGAGAGGGAGAGAGAGATGGAGCCGCCGTTTCTTAGAGATTCGCTCGTGCGAATGAATCACTCAGTTACCTCCTCACTAATGCGGTGGTTACCAAAATATATAACCCTATTTTGTAACCACCGTTTCTCAGAGGCATGGTTTGATTCCACAAACATCTTTCATGCTTCGATTCAATATATCCCCAATATATGAAACGACTTTCTAACCTTCAACCCACAAATGAAATGACAATTGGAGTAATCCAGGTCAATATAGAAGTGAATGACTAGGATTATGCTGTACTTTTCAATTATATTTAATGTCATAAACCAGATAACACCTCAGAAATTGACTTATATAGCAACCATGTCGGCACCTATCCCACAAGTCTGATGAGTGGATCGTCTTTAAGGTTTCACCGCTTAAAGGACAACTAGGAATTGGATAATATTAACGGCCTAATAGCACTATAAGAGGGGAAATTAAAAACAAAGAGTTAGTACCTATTGTCACATCCCGCCCTAAATCCACCAAGGGGATACCCTATCTGGATTACCCGGGGAGTGAATTACTGTCCTGCCGATCAAGTTTAGGAACGATCATAGTCACTTAGCACAATAATATAATCCAAAGCAAGAACAATTCCTTATTTCCAAATAATTCAATAATAAAAGTCGAGAAAGTACCTCAGAAGGATTCACAAATAATATCAGAGTGCGGAAAGGATTTCATTAGTATAAACAATCAAGTGTAAAATGGAGGGAGGAAACCCATCCTATAATATTAGCGGAAGATGAAACGACTAAAAGTAAAGGTTACAACCGATTCACCAAATAACAAGTGAAACAACTAATCTATAGTCCCGACAATTCAAATAAAAGGTTAAAAAGGGAATGAGGCGACATCCCATCCCTAACACACAAATATAAAACTGAACTGCTACAAACAAGTCCCGATCTCGGTCTACTCGTCTTTATCAACTGGTTCATCGCCACCAGTATGATACAAGTCTTCAACTCGGCCTCCAGAGGGTTGACTGCCATAGTCAACAGTGGTAGTACCTACAAGAAAGTCTAACAAAGTATGTTGCAAAAAGGAGTGAGTTCGAAAGAACTCAGCAAGGAAAGTTATTCCATAATAACATAAATCATATGATGCGCAGCATAGCATGATGCAATATGATATGAGACATATGATGCAAATATGAATCTAACGCTAAGTATGCTGGTCATCTAGGGTAGACATGCTTTAAGTCATAGCACCATACTTCTCTGGGTCGTCTATCACTCTCCCGTTCCATATCTTGGGAATGCCAGGGGAATATCGGTAAAGTCCTTAAAAAACCATGGTTGGGGATTTAGTCACCACTCTCTCACATCACCATTTGGTATAAGTATTGGCACATGTCACAGTAAAGCCTAGCCCAATGCAAGTCATCTACTCAGTCATATCATCTCAGTTTCAGATACGTCCATTCCTCGCCCCCGGCGATCCTTTCCGGTATCCTTCACACTAGAGTAAGCATAATCCCGGATTACGGACTCATCAACCCTATTGGTCATCCACATATAGTAAACGGGAAGCTCTCACGTCCTCTCACGGGTTGGTTACCGGTCTTGAGCGCCCGTGAGCCCAAGTCTATCCATATGCAACCCTACCAATAAATGGCTCCCACAATGAGATTTATGACCTCTCACGGATTGGTTACCGGTCTTGAGTGCCCACAAATCCCCATTGCTACCACGGGTCGTTCGGTCTCAATGCCCTTCCGATTCGGGTCTGATACGATAGGGACATCCTAGCCAAACAACTAGACAATCCTATGTATGTCATCCAATAACCCGGGAAAGAGTCGATAGGCACCATCGGAGAACATCCCATACTATTTCCTCCGTTGTCCAAGGACAGAAGTGTCAATAGGACACTCCCCAATCCCAAGTTATACCTAGACAATCACATATTCAAGTTCATCACTTCTCATGCATCCAATACATCTTCATAATACAAGTTAAATCATGATATTGAAATGAATCATCATAGACATAAGTAAACAAGAATAGTAATGTAACATGACAAGAGTATAAAGATTTCAATACTACTGTTCTAACACGTATATCATAGTCTTATAACGATTAAAAGAAATCAAGAGATTCTATTCATAAATAAGAACATAAATCATAAGTTGATGATCTATATGTTTATGGAGATAATCATCCTTACCTTAAGTTGAGTTGATGATGAATTGAGAATACCAAGAATTAGTCCAAAAGAATTGTTAAGACCCTAAACAAACATCAATAATACGTTAGAGAAGAAGTCGGGAAGATTGGATGTCATTTGAGTCAAAACTGACCAAGGTTGCTGTCAGCAACAACTTTGGTCGATACCATCGACCAAAATAATCCTTGGGCAGAATAGTGGATTTTGGTCAGAAATGAGTCTTCCGGTGTTCGGATCGATCTGAAACTTGGAGGTATGATTAATAACAATGTAGGAATACTACCTAGCAAGTATTATCACAATCCAATGGTCCAAATGAAAACCCCCAAATTGAGGTCCTATGTTCTAAAGACAAGAATCCTAGCATTCATGAGAAATTGATGTAATTGAAAGGGAAGCTAGAGAATTAGTTGGGGAATAGGTTAGGAACATGATTACAATCATTTGCAAGCCAGAGATCAGACTAATCATACTCCACATCTCAGTTTAGTATAAGAAATCAAGTTGTTAAGCAAGGAATCATGGTAATGTATATGTAAGGATCAAGATGCAAGTGAAGCATAGCAAGAATGAAGGAAAAGCAAGTATAAATGGGAAGAGACGTTCATGGCAAGGTGTTTGCAAGGTTGCAGCACCTTGGCCATGGTCTCATCAGAAAAAGAAGAAGGGAAGTGAATAGAATAGAGAGCAAGAGAGAGAATCATACCTTAGAAGATGGTAGTTGGTGTAAAACCCAGCCCTAACCTTGACCCGGAAACCTTGTTATTGTAGGTCCAGTGACCCGAAGTAAAGTAAGAAGTCAGCTTTGGGCCATCCTAGTGGAGGACTTGGTGTCTGGCTTTGAATCCATGAGAGTTGATGATGAAGTTCTATTTATGGAAACTGAATCTTGATGAAGATCGGATTAGTTGATGGACTTGGAGTGCTCTCTATCATGGTTTGAAGGCATTTCTACCTATTAGGTAAGTCACTTGTTATGTGTGCAAAACCCCTTTAGGATTGGATTTGATCTGGGTCTTCAATTCCCTGTTTTGGAATTGTGGCTATGCCGCATTGGTCGATCGATTGGTCGATTGGACCGATCGACCAATCCACTCGACCAATGAGTGCTTGTCTTTGGCAATTAGGTTTTGCTTGCTCTATTTAAGTCCAATCTCGAGTCTACTTCGTATTTGCTGCCTCCAAACTCTTTGGAACGAACCAAAGACCTCTGCAAGTCATCTCCCTTGCATCCTTGGTGATTTTCTTGACGGATCTCCGTCAAAACTCTTCCTTTTGCATCAAAGATATGTCTACACTCTCTTCTTCTCCTCCATCTCTGTTTTTCTTTCCTTTTTGAGTTGAGACAGTAGAGGAGATGCTGCATTCTCTGTTGCAAACATCTCTGGACTTGTCTCTCATGATCATCCTAAGGATTAATGGCTAAAACAATGATCTTAACCATGATCATTGCAAGCTTTTGAAGGAATCATGATCAAACCATGATCTAGTCTTTGTTTAACTTCTGATTTGAATTCTGATCTCCTTGGATCTTCTACATTGATCATGTTAGTAGTCAATTGCTGTGTTTTCTTTGCATGATCCATGATCTATCAATCTCTAGTTGTTCCTCTTCTACCATACCATGTTTTCTTCATGAATCATGATAGTTACATATATGGTAGGTTTTGTTTCCTTATTTAGATTTATGCTTTTAAGCCTATTTCCTTGAAGATCTAAGTATGCTTTACATGATACATTTACCTGAAGCAATGATCCATTCTCCTATTGTTCTTGTCTTTGATTTCTATCTTGAATTCTTCAAGATCCATGGTTGATCTAATTATGGTAACTTTTTGTTTCCTAATTTGGATCTTGATGGCTTGATTCGATTAGTGTTTTGAGGTCCCCTATATGTTAGAATACTACTGATGTAGTTTACCCCTTGATTAGTACCCTTTTGAACCACCAAATTTGGATTTTATATCTTAAAACTTTGTTTTTTTTAGGGCTCTATTTCCGCATTGGTGATCGATTGGTCGTTGGACGATCGACCAATCCACTCGACCAATGAGTACAACAACTCCAGGATTGGTCTATGTTGGATGTTTTGGTATCTTTTTTGTTAGGGATCTTTCCTAATATGTTGTATACACTTGTTTAGGACATTCTTCTCAAGTTTTCCAAGATCTTACTTGATTTCTTAGGATTCCTTTGCGAGTTATAAAAGGTAAGGATGGTTACTTCTTTAACAACATAAATTGTATAGCTTGGTTTCTATATTTAAATCTTGATTAAGTTATTTCTTTAATTAGATTCTTACAATGTTATACTACTGTGGTACTATCTTGATATCAGTAGCGTTACTTATTCATATTGAATTGACTCATGTATGATTTACTTACCAAGTATATACAAAGTGATTGTAATTATTGATTTCTTTCCATATATGAAGTTACCATATATGTGATGATATGATTTGATGCATGTGTATGCTTAAGTATGGTTTGGAAAGGAGAGGTGTCCTTTTGACACTTCTGTCCTTGGACTACTACGGGAATATTATGGGATGTTTTCGGAGATGCCCTATGGACACCTTCTTAAACTGTTGGATGACATATCTAGGATTGTCTAGTAGTGTTTGGCTAGGATGTCCTGTTATGTCAGCCCCTAATCGGAGGGGTATTGAGACCGAACGACCCGTGGTAGCAATGGGGATTCATGGGCGCTCAAGACCGGTAACCAACCCGTGAGAGGACAGGAATCACATTGTGGGGCCATTTATTGGTAGGGTTGCATATGGTTAGACTTGGGCTCACGGGCGCTCAAGACCGGTAACCAACCCGTGAGAGGACGTGAGAGCTTCCCTTTTACCATATGTGGATGACCAATAGGGTTGATGAGTCCGTAGTCAGGGACTATGAGGACTCTAGTGTGAAGGATACCGGAAAGGATCGTCGGGGACGAGGAATGGACGTATCTCGGATCGACTTGATGTAACTAAGTAGAAGACTTGCATTTGGCTAGGCTTTACCACGACATGCGCCGGTACTTAGACCAATGGTGATGTGAGAGAGTGGTGACTTAACCCCCCACCATGGAATGTCCCGAGGGATGCCGGACCCATTACCAACTGATGATGAGTGATTGAGACCTTCCTAAAGAAGTACGGTGCTATGACTTAAAGCATGTCTGCCAATAGAGACCAGCATATATAGAGTTAGATTCATTCATTCATTGCTTGTCTCATATCATATTGCATTTATGACTGTTCTGAAATCCTGCCATTTATGTTATTATGGATTTAATCGCTTTATCGAGTTTCTTTGAAACTCATTCCTTTATTGTACAATGTTTGTTAGACTATTCTGCAGTCTTGAATATTATGACGGTCCCTATGAAGAAGCGCAAGGCGAAGAGGCATATCTCCAGGAAGGTGATTGCAGTTACAACAATTACACTGAAGATCCCGCGAGTGGTTATGCTCCGTACGATGTTTAGTCCGACCATTGAGTGGAAGCGCCCTTGTGCCGTTTATGAGATTTATACTTATAGGGATGTTGTCTATAAAGTGGAGAACAATTTAGTTACCCATTGTACTTGCTACCGGGATTAGATTTTGTCTTGCTTATTCTCTTTTAGAACTACTTTTCCGCTGGTTGTAGAGTGAGATTTTGCCTCACTTTACTTATCTGATGTAGACACTCTGATTTTATCTAGTATTCTGATTTATATATGATTCATTCTTTCCTTATTGGATCTATGGTTTATCTTCCGCACTTTTATTATTATTGTTCATGATTATGTTATTGTTTATGTGGGAGGTTGATTACTCGATACCTGATCTTCGGGCTGTGGATCACACTCTCGGGTATGCCAGATAGGGTACCGGCTGGGAGGATGTGACAGTTGGAGAAGAGAGACAAGGATTCTTGTAGAAGGTCATCACCCAAGCTAAGGAGGAGCCTAAGAGGAGCCTTCCCACGTTCTCAGGTGTTGAAAAATGATTGCAAAAGGCTCAAGGCTCGAGGTCATATTAAATAGAAAAGGAATATTCCATGGAATCATTAACTTGGCAGACTGGGACATTTTGGTCGATGGTCCTTGGTCGATGGTATCGACCAAAATGATCGACCAAAATGTTTTCAGCAGAAAACTCAGGTTTAGAACAGCAACTTCAAGTAGGGATTTGAAAGGCTATACAAGGTCAAATTGAGTGAGGTTTTCTCCTACAAGTCAATCAAGAAGTCTAGTTTCCAGAAATACCTTTGTATCAAGCATGGGAGGTCATTAGGTCCACCAACTAAGCTCACCTTCTTCGATGCGTAAGCAGGATTTGCCAGACACAGTTCAACAACTTCGGACAGGGATTTGGAGGGCTATATGGGGTCAAATGGAGTGGGGTTTTCTCCAAGTCCATCAAGAAGTCTAGTTTCAGGAAATATATTTGGATTGAGCACAAGAGTTCATTTGGTATTTCAACTAATTCACCCCTCTTCGGTGCGCAGATTCAAAACTAACACTGACAATGCCCTCAAGTGAGGGGCATCATCATCAATGTCCAAGGGCTTGGATTCCGACACCAAAACATCAACCAAAAGGGTCCACATGTCTCATTTCCCCCACTTCGGGTTTTCGCACCTACAAACATAATAGGTCCCGGGCTGGGCCAAGGTAGGATAAGGCCAACCATTACAGATCTACCCTAAGGGAAAGGTCTGACATGGCTTCCTAAGGTTTTCAAAGATAATAATATTGAAACTAAAGTCCAACTTTTAAGGTCTAACATTGAACCAGTCTTTCTTTATCCCAAAATAAATAGGGTGTCCGGGCTAGGTTTTGGGCTGGATGTTACACCTATGGCTCTGCTAATAGAATAGAAAGCCAGAATTGTTCATAGTCATTACTCATTAGTCATATTTGATGTTTCACCAGCCTTTTTACTTT
Organism: Hakea prostrata; assembly: GCF_041222555.1. Taxonomy (NCBI): domain Eukaryota; kingdom Viridiplantae; phylum Streptophyta; class Magnoliopsida; order Proteales; family Proteaceae; genus Hakea; species Hakea prostrata. The sequence continues at coordinate 46,079 of NW_028291332.1, forward strand.
CTTTGTTAATATAAAAATATTGATAAAGATAGAGTCACAAACAAGCTCAATCAACACCAAAAGCCAGCAGGTGTGTCACCACCTACAACAATTGTTGTCAATACATAAGAACTCCAAAGCAATTGGGATCACAATGGAATACATTTCCAGAACACTAGATAAACCTTATGATTCCTTGCTTGACCATGAAATCCACTAAATCATTTGCATATCTTTGCTTGAAATGAAATCAGCTGCTTGAGATCCAAGAAAATCTTACATACTAATACTAATGTAGCCCTAGATTGGAAAGGATCAACTAGGCTCCAGTTAACCAGGATCTTGTGCAAACCAGCCAAGTTCAAGTAGTCTAAAATATGGTGTCCACTTTAGGTTAGGGTTAGGTCACAATTAAGGTTTGACGGTAAGGGGAAAATAACTCAGGGGTTATTATATGAATTTGCATCAGAAACTCGAGATTACATCATCCAAATGTCTTGAAGGAGAATCCGAGTAACTCTTCATCTGCTTGATCTCATAGAACTGATTGAAATAAGCAAATGTATAATACAAGCATTCACAACAATGAAACTAAAACAAAATTCAAAATTCAGTATAGGCATTTGCATCAGAAACTCGAGACTACATCATCCAAATGTCTGAAGGGGAATCCGAGTAACTCATCATCTGCTTGATTTCAGAAACAGAGTGAAATAAGTAATATATATATACATATATTGTGATCTCCAAAACATAATATCTTTCATGAAAAACAGATTGTGTATTATATACAATGGGAATACATTAATACAAAGATATCGCAAATGGAGTGAGCAGATAAGAAAGGAAAAGTACACATAGCCAACCTGAAGGTCATGGAAAATCCCAAAATCAAACAGCATAACTATTCTTGGGGGTATGCCAGCACAGATTCAAACCCCTCATTCACCAAGAATCATAACTTAGAAAATGCATCTAGACATCGCACTGCAAGAAAGTACCTCCAAAGATTAAAGATAAATAAAAAGAGAGAATATTTTAAAGATGAACAACAAAATCTAAAATTCATCATAAGATCTTCATGGATCCATTTCAACAAATGATTGAAATGTTAACAAAGATGGGTAGACAGAAGTTAGATCTAAAATTTAATGAACAGATAAAACATGGAAAAACATAAAAAAATACCAATCAACCTTATCAATACAATTACAGGGTAGCAAGACCGGGCAGGTACAAAGAAAGGAAATAATAAACAAATGACTAATATGTGAGCAGAAAAAGTTCAACCATAGGAGCTCTCATGATGGGTCTGGAATTAGCAGGCAAATCAGAGAAAAGATGAAAGAGAATTTATGAGGAAAAAAAAACAAAGGAAAGAAAAGATCAAGATGTATCCATTTGAAATAAACGTATTTTTTTGTTTGATAAGCATAACAGGGACGAAATACATATGGGGGAGAATTACCCGAGCAATTAGAAATAGACAGTTATATTCTGAGGACTATATTTGAAGTCATTAAAGAAAGGATTGGGTGGGATGTAGAGTAATCGCTCACCTAGATTTTGTCAATATATTCCTTGCAAAATCGGAGCAAATGGTCGTGATAACGATCAACAAAGAGGAAGTCCCGAATTCCATACGGAGATTATGAGAAGCACAAGCCAGAGAGACTGCGGCAAGACAAGACTGAGTAACGATGGCATCGAGCTCGAAACTAAAGATCTGATAATTCTCGCACCCAGAACAGTCGAAAATCTGAAGTATCAGTACAGGGACCGAAACACCCAGAAGAAGGTAAGCAGACCAAGCTAATAGAAAGCCTGGAAGACTGGTGGAAACCAAAGAAACAGAGCCCAACAGCCTTCTTGACCACACCTTGAAGACCCACTGGCACGGATTTCGTCCGATTGTGAGTTACAATCACTTTAGTGTGACGAGGAAGCACAGAAACTTCCTCAACAATCGTTTTCTTCAGAGCTTTCTCTGAAATCTGGGCCCTAAACAAAATTATGGCATTTTCTTCTTCAAACTGCAACTGCTTCTTCTTCTTCAACTACTTATTCTTCTTCTCCAAGATGCGCAGTTTCGATCGAAATCAGGTGTAACAACAAAATCGTTGGAACGATTTGGATTCTTGTTCAACTTGCTGCTTCTTTTGCTTCTTCTCCAAGATGATATCACGAAATGAGGTTTGGCTGAACAGTTTGGGTTTTGTATTTTTCAAAAGATTTTAAAAATTGTATATTTTGATTTCAAAATTTGAAATCGTATATACTGTTTGGATTGTATATAAAACGTATCCCTCTAAAATCGTATATACTATTTTGGATTGTATATAAAATGTATCCCTCTTAATTGAGTCGAAGCGCCTAACTTGAACCGTTGGGTTATGTTAGACCGAACCGAATACCAAAACCCATGCTTTAACAACTTCTAAGATTATTTCAATGAAAAGATAAAGCGCGTGTTAGACCGAACCGAATACCAAAACCCATGCTTTATCTTAAAGGATGAGCTTATCGGACGGTGCGCTTAACCATCAAGCGCATTAATTGCGCTTGACAATAGCAAAATTGGCTTTTACCACCTTCCCTTCTCTCTCTCTCTCTCTCTCTCTCTTTCTCCCCTGGGCCCTGTCTCATCTCTATTAGGCGTGATAAGGATGATTTCTCATCCTTTCCCTAATTGTCTCTCATTTGAATTATTTCCATATCATCTCATCCTTCCATTTCATCAATATCCTAATTTGGCTTTGGCTTGACTATGTTTCTCTATTAAATCATTTCCATACAAACATTTCCATGTATTGTATTTCTATATTTTATATCTTTCTTTTATTGTTCATAGTTACCTAACAGCATGGGATGTATGCTGCCTATATATTTGAGGTTCTCTCATATTATATCATTTAACTATTTGTTTCATATTATATTTGAGATTGTTTCTTAATCACCATTCAAATGCCTTTTTTACAACCCATGGTATTATTCATCAACATAGTTGCGTTGATACACCCCAACAAAATGGGGTTGTTGAACGCAAACAACGCCATCTTCTTAATGTGGCCCGTGCTCTCTCTTTTCAAGCAAGTCTACCTCATAAGTTTTGGGGTCCTTGTGTTTTGACAGCCACTTACCTAATTAACCATTTACCCACCCCGCTGTTACATGGTAAGTCACCACTTCAAGTTTTATTTGGCAAGATCCCTTCATATTTTCATCTTCGAACTTTTGGATGCCTTTGTTATGGTCATAACCATTCATCCATTCGTCATAAATTTGATCCCCGAGCATCTCCAAGTGTTTTTATTGGGTATCCATATGCACAAAAAGGGTATACGATTTATGATTTACAAACACATAAGGTTTACATTAGTCGTGATGTCACATTTTTTGAAGATTCTTTTCCTTTTTCAAAATTGTCATCCCCATTATTGCCTGTTTTACCCATTGCAGCTTCAGATATTGATAGTTTACCCATCTTGTTAGACCCACCCTTATCAACCACACCCTCACCCCAACCGGTTGAAGAACCTCCTTCACCCACCCTCCCATCCACTACCATCTCTCGGCCATCTCGGGTTCATCGACCGCCACCCCATCTTCAAGACTATCATTGTTACGCCATGGATGCCCAAGCTCCTCCTTCATGCACAGGTACTCTCACTCCTGAAAGTTGTTTTTTATCCTATCATAGATTATCCTCACCCCATTTCAGGTATCTCAAGGCCCTCAACGCTATAATTGAACCTACAAGCTTTGCTAAGGCTATTATTTCACCTGATTGGAAGGAGGCCATGGACAATGAAATTACAGCTCTTGACCTTAACAAAACTTGGTCTCTTGTACCTTTGCCCCCAAACAAGAAACCAATAGGTTGTAAATGGGTTTACAAAATTAAACGGCATTCAGATGGGTCAATTGAGCGTTATAAAGCGCGTTTGGTGGCAAAGGGTTATACTCAAATTGAGGGGGTTGATTACCATGAGACATTTGCCCCAGTTGCTAAGTTGGTTACACACTTCTTGCCATTGCTGCCATCAAAGGATGGTCCTTGCATCAATTGGATGTGAACAATGCTTTTCTCCATGGCGATCTTGATGAAGAGGTATATATGACACTTCCACATGGTTATCATCGAAAGGGGGAGATATTGGTTTGTCGCTTGCACAAATCATTATATGGGCTTAAGCAGGCATCCCGTAATTGGTTTTCCAAACTCTCTGGTGCCCTTATTGATCTTGGATATACACAATCTAAGGCAGATTACTCTCTATTTTCTCTACTTACAGAGTCTTCATCTACCTTTGTACTTGTTTATGTTGATGACATTTTAATTGCTGGGTCTGACACAACTGTGATTTCCAACTTAAAATCACTTCTTCAGCAACGTTTCCGAATTAAAGATCTTGGATTGCTTAAATATTTCCTTGGTCTCGAGGTGGCACGTTCCAAGAAAGGTATTTTCATCAACCAACGAAAATACACATTGGACATCTTAACTGATGTTGGTTTCACAGGTGCTAATCCGACTCAATTTCCAATGGAACTACACCTCAAGTTAACTACTTCTGATGGTGATCCCTTACCTGATCCAACACCATACCGTCGGTTATTGGGAAGACTTATTTATCTCACAATTACCCGTCTAGATATTGTTCACACTGTGAATGTTCTTAGTCAATTCATGCATAAGCCTCGTAAACCTCATATGGATGCTGCTAATCGTTTACTTCGTTACCTCCATGGCACTCCAGGACAAGGGATTCTTTTATCTGCTGATAGTGAGTTATCTCTTCGTGCTTATTGTGACTCAGATTGGGCAAGTTGCCCTATGACTCGAAGATCTACCACTGGATATTGTGTGTTTCTTGGTTCTAGCCCTTTATCTTGGAAATCTAAGAAACAAGCTACTGTGTCCCACTCATCTGCTGAGGCTGAATATCGTGCTGTGGCTGTCACTACTTGTGAACTCTGTGGTTAGTTACATTGCTAAAAGATTTTGGCGTCATGGTCCTTCGACCAATACCTTTATTTTGTGATAATCAAGCTGCTTTACATATTGCTGCGAACCCAGTCTTTCACGAGCGCACCAAGCACATTGAGATTGATTGTCATGTGGTTCATGATCAGGTTCGACATGGTCTTATTCAACCCACCTCCACCACTAGTGCTGCTCAAGTTGCTGACATTTTCACCAAGGCCCTTGGAAAAGATTTATTTCTCAGTCATAGAGGCAAGTTGGGAGTTCTTGACATTCACTCTCCAACTTGAGGGGGAGTATTAGGCATGATAAGGATGATTTCTCATCCTTTCCCTAATTGTCTCTCATTTGAATTATTTCCATATCATTTCATCTTCTCATTTGAATTCTTTCCATTCATCATTCCTCTCATTTGAATTATTTCCATTTCATTTCATCCTCTCATTTGAATTCTTTCCATTCATCACTCCTCTCATTTGAATTCCTTCCATTCATCATTCTTTACATTTGAATTCTTTCCATACCATCTCATCCTTCCATTTCATCAATATCCTAATTTGGCTTTGGCTTGATTAGGTTTCTCTATTAAATCATTTCCATACAAACATTTCCATGTATTGTATTTCTATATTTTATATCTTTCTTTTATTGTTCATAGTTACCTAACAACATGGAATGTATGCTGCCTATATATTTGAGGTTCTCTCATATTATATCATTTAACTGTTTTTTCCATTGAGATTGTTTCTTAATAATCTTAGCAAGCATTTATTAGTGCTTCCTCGGTATTTGAGCCGTGATATTTATTTTGGATGGTGGGATATTTATTTCATGATAAATAAAAAATATAGAAAAATAGCCTGATGAAGCTCAGATCTCAAAATAAATGAATAAATAAAAATAAGAAAAAACCATATGTAGAATGACATAAAATAGTTGAAAGTATGTCAAGGGATCGTGATCCTGAGTGATGTTCTGTGGCCCCCACACCATATCTCCGACGAAGATAGCTGAGTCATGACTTTTGTAGTTTTTCTCAATTCAATGGCCCTTGGGCTCCACAGGGACGCCATGACAGTATGAAAGTATGAGTTGAGTTCATACACAGCCTAATGTTGAAATTTTCGTTTTTGTTGAAGCAAGGGCTTCTTCGCTTCGTACTTTGTAGGTGACCAACCTAGTGCTGGTCTGGGAATTGCCTCTAATGCTCAAGTGAATTTAGGCTCAACAGGTAAAAGGTTCGAGAAGATTTTCAAAGCATAGAAAATGATTGAGTAAAGTTTCACACCTCACAATTCTCACAAATAGGATTTATATATGATACGGAGAAATTATGATCAAACCGGGTTCATACCTGGTTCGACCCTAGACCCCGGTCGAGACAGAGGGAACCGACTCGCTCCCGAGCGAACCGGATCCAGAAGATGGCTTGCTGAAGAAGAAAACTGATTCAGCTACAAGCACGCCCTAATCCTACTTATGGATTAGGGTAATTACCCTAATGATGGCAGACTCGAATTGACGGCTGCGGCTAATCATTATCGAAGGGATAATCATCGCATAACCTAAGGAGTTATCTCAGGAGTCCTCTACTAGTCCAAACTAGTAGAAGTCTGTTGCTCAACGGATCTATCTGTTAAGATCCAATGACTACCCGAAGAAGGCTCAAGTGCATCCAACGAAGGAGATTCGAAGGTACACTCTATATAAACCTCACTACCATACGAGGTGAGGAGGATAAAAAAACACATTATTTGAGACTCAGGTTCAGATACATACTGATAGACTTAAACTATCAGCGGCTTACGATCTAGATCACCTTTCCCAGTTCTTCATTCCTTAGCTCTGTGCTTCTAGCAGAGCTGTTTGTGATTAAGTTCATCAACTGACTTAGCCTTCGGAGGTGGACTCCCGACCCCCGCGGTCGGGCCACATCTGACGCTTTCGTTTTGCAGGTCATCACGAGGAGATCTAAGGGCTGAGCAGATTTTGAACGCATCATTTGGCGCCGTCTGTGGGAACGACTTGAAAAGCCATGGTGACTAGATCAGCAGCCGCTGCACAGCGCAATTCCGGTGTTCAGATCCCTGGAGCGAATAATCCAGATATTCCCCAGGGAAGCCAAAATCCTATCGAGGTAGATGATGGTCAGAGAGGACGTCATCCTCCTGATACATTCCAAGATCAATTGGATCAGGTAAAGATTCAACTTTTGGAGGTGAGCCAAGCACTCGGCCTGCTCACCAGACGAGTGGTTTTACCACAAGAACCTGATCAACGCGATTCAGGGAGACGTGCGTTACCACGTGATCAAAGATTGGCTGAAGACCGGAATATCGGTCAGAATTTTCGTGAAGGAGACCGAGGGCCTAGGAGGATTGATGATCAACCTAGGCGAGACGATCAGTTCGACAGACCGCAAGAGAGTACAACTGATTCAAATACAAGGTTGGATACAGGGGTAAGAACTCACTCACCAACTGTCAGAAGAACCGTTCTCGATGATCGAGCAGTTCACGACGAGCGGAATGTTCGGGAAGGACGGGCTGTTCGTGATGATCGGATAGCACGAGATGATCGTGTTAATCGAGGTCGTGATCATATTGCTGAAGATCACCTGACCCAAATTGGTCAGGAATTGGCCAACATCAATGAGAAATTAGGGCAGTTGGCTAAGGGCAGGATTGCTGAGGATATTTACTTAGTCATTCGGAAGACCCCCTTTGCCGAGCCAATTGCGGGATATCAGTTTCCCCATAACTTCCGTTTGCCTACCTTTTCTACATTCGATGGCTCCGCAGATCCAACAGCTCACATCGGCTATTACCAACAGACCATGGCAGTTTCAGGTAATTATGATGAAATTTTATGTAGGGTTTTTGGTTCATCTCTAACTGGAGCAGCACAAAAGTGGTTTTCAAACCTCCCCTCTGGAAGGATCGTAAACTTTGATGAATTGGCGCCCAAATTCATAGGGCGATTCCAGAGTGGAATACAGGTCAAGAAAACCGAAGAAACCTTGTTTACTGTTAGACAAGGAAAGAACGAATCAATCAGAGAGTTTCTGAAAAGATTCAACAAAGTAACGATGGAGATAGAAAATTTGGATGAGCAAGTAGCCAAAACTGCTCTATTCACGGGACTCACTAATCGGAAACTCCTGGAGTTATTACTACAGGATATGCCTGCGACTTATCTTGAGTTGGTACAGAGATGCCAGAAGCAGGCTGAAGTCATGGAGATTCTAGACGCCCGCCAAGGAGATAATAAAGTCTCCAATAAGGAACAGAAGGCTCCTGAGCAGAAGCAGAAGCCAAAGAAAAATGTCCATGATCGGGTTGGAAAATCTTAGGCTTGGTGTCACGCCCTCCCAGCCGGTACCCTATCTGGCATACCCGAGAGTGTGATCCACAGCCCGAAGATCAGGTATCGAGTGATCAACCTCCCACATAAACAATAACATAATCATGAACAATCATAACATGAGTGCGGAAGATAAATCATAGATCCAATAAAGAAAAAAATGAATCATAAACGAATCAGAATAATAGATGTAATCAGAGTATCAAACAGATAAGTAAAGTGAAGCAAAAATCCCACTTTACATCCAGCGGAAAAGTAGCTCTAAAGAATAAACTAGACAAAATCTAATCCCAGTAGCAAGTACATTGGGTAACTAAATTATTCTCCACTTTATAGACAACATCCTTGTAGGTATAGATCTCATAAATAGCACAAGGACGCTTCCACTCGATGGTCGGACTAAGCATCGTACGGAGCATAACCACTCGCGGGATCTTCAGAGTAATTGTGGTAACCGCAATCACCTTCCTGGAGATATGCCTCTTCGCCTTGCGCTTCTTCATAGGGACCGTCATAGTACTCGGTACTGCGGGATAGTCTAACAACATTGTACAATAAAGGAATGAGTTTCAAAGAAACCCGGTAAAGGCGAGTTAAAATCCATAATAACATAAATGGCGAGGATTCAGAACAAACATAAATGCAATATGATATGAGACAAACAATGAATGAATGAATCTAACTCTATGGATGCTTTGGTCTCTATTGGCGGACATGCTTTAAGTCATAGCACCGTACTTCTTTAGGAAAGTCCACTCACATCCTCAACCATTTAAGATATCTTGGATTCTCTCACGGATCATTTCACCGGTCTTGAGCAGCCGATTGGTAATGGGTCCTTCATCCCTCGGGACAAACCTTGGCGGGGGGTTAAGTCAACACACTCTCTCACAACCATTTGGTATAAATCTTGGCGCATGTCGGGGGTAAAACCTAGCCAAATGCAAGTCTTCTACTTGGTTACATCAAGTCGAGATCCAGATACTTCCATTCCTCGTCCCGACGATCCTTTCCGGTATCCTTCACACTAGAGTCGGCGTATCCTATGGCACCGACCAACTCGGACTACGGACTCATCAACCCTATTGATCATCCACATATGGTAAACGGGAAGCTCTCACGTCCTCTCACGGGTTGGTTACCGGTCTTAAGCGCCCGTGAGCCCAAGTCTAACCATATGCAACCCTACCAATAAATGGCCCCCACAATGTGATTCCTGTCCTCTCACGGGTTGGTTACCGGTCTTGAGCGCCCATGAATCCCCATTGCTACCACGGGTCGTTCGGTCTCAATACCCCTCCGATTAGGGTCGACATAACAGGACATCCTAGCCAAACACTACTAGACAATCCTAGATATGTCATCCAACGGTTTAGGAAGGTGTCCAGAGGGCATCTCCGGGAAACATCCCATAATATTCCCGTAGTAGTCCAAGGACAGAAGTGTCGAAAGGACACCTCTCCTTTCCAAACCATACGTAAGCATACACATGCATCAATTCATATCATCACATATATGGTAACTACATATATGGAAAGAAATCGATATTACAATCACTTGTATAACATTGGTAAGTAAATCATACATGAATCAATTCAATATGAATAAGTAATGCTACTGTAATCAAAGTTATGCAACAGTAGTATATCATTGTAAGAATCTAATTTAGGAAACATATTCATGATATTCAAATATAGAAACTAGATTCATGCTATCTATGTAATTAAGGAAATAACCATCCTTACCTTTTATAACTCGCAAAAGGATCCTAAGAAATCAAGTAAGATCTTGGCAAACTTGAGAAGAAGGTCCTAAACAAGTATATACAACATATTAGGAAAGATCCCTAACAGAAAATATATCAAAACATCCGAAGCAGACCAATGCGGAGTTCTTTGTACTCATTGGTCGAGTGGATTGGTCGAGTGGTCCAGTCGACCAATCGGTCGACCAATGCGAGACGATAGCCTATAAAATCAGAGTTTTAAGATATGAAATCCGAATTTGGTGGTTCAAAAGGGTACTAATCAAGGGGTAGACTACATCGGTAGTATTCTAGCATATAGGGGACCTCAAAACACTAATCAAATCAAGGTATCAAGATCCAAATTAGGAAACAAAAAGTTACCATAATTAACTCAAACATGGATCTTGATGAATTTGAAATAGAAAACAAGGACAAGAACTATAGGAGGATGGATCATTGCTTTCGGTAATGAAAACATGAAAACATGCATAGGTCTTCATGGAATAAGGCTTAGAAGCATAAATCTAAATAAGGAAATAAAACCTACCATATATGTAACTATCATGCATCATGAAGAACACATAGTAAGGTAGAAGAGAACAACTAGAATTCTATGGATTATGGATCATGGAAAGAAAACACAACCATTAACCACTAACATGATCAATGAAAGAAGATCCAAAGAGATCAGAATTCAGATTAGAAGATTAACGAGAGATTAAATCATGGTTTGATCATGAATCCTTCAAAAGCTTGCAATGATCATGGTTAAGATCATTGTTCTAGCCTTAAATCCTTAGGATGATCATGAGAACATGTTCGAGAGATGTTTGCAACGAGAGGATGCAGCATCTCTTCTCTGTCTCAACTCAAAAAGGAAAGAAAAACAAAGATGGAGGAGAAGAAGAGAGAGTAGACATACCTTTTGATGCAAAAAGAAGAGTTCCGACGAAGATCCGTCAAGAAAACACCAAGGATGCAAGAGAGATGACTTGCGAGAGGTCTTTGGTTCGTTCGAGAGGGTTTGGAGGCAGCAAATACGAAGTGGACTCGAGGTTGGGCTTAAATAGAGCAAGAATCAACCTAATTGCCAAAGACGGCACTCATTGGTCGAGTGGATTGGTCGACTGGCCCGATCGACCAATCGGTCGACCAATGCTTGACAAGGCCAAAACGAGGGAATTGAAGGTCCGGATCAAATCCAAACCTAAAGGGGTTTTGCACACAAGTCAAGTGACTTACCTAATAGGTAGAAATGCCTTCAAACCAAGATAGAGAGCACTCCAAGTCCATCAACTAATTAGATCTTCATCGGGATTCGGTTTCCATAAATAGAACCTCATCATCAACTTTCATGGATTCAAAGCCGGACACCAAGTCCTCTCTTGGGATGGCCCAAAGCTGACTTCTTACTTTACTTCGGGTCATCGGACCTACAAACAACAAGGTTTCCGGGTCAAGGTTAGGGCTGGGTTTCACATTCTCCCCCCCTTAAAGAAATTTCGTCCCCGAAATTGAAAGCGTACCTGTGCTTCCAAAGAGGTAAGGAAACTTCTCCTTCATGTCTTCTTCCTTCTCCCAAGAAGCTTCTTCGGGGGTATGGTTCTTCCACCGAATCTTCACCAAAGGAATGGCGCGATTCCTATGCTGCTTGTCCTTCCTATCCGGGATTTCGGCCGGTTCTTCATCATAGGTCAAATCAGCACTAAGTCCTTCGGGTGCTTGCTGCAAAATGTGTTCCGGATTCTCTATGTATTTTCGGAGCATCGAAATATGAAACACATTGTGCACACCAGCAAGAGACGGAGGTAATGCTAATCGATACGCAACAGGTCCAACCTTTTCCAAAATCTCGAAAGGTCCAATGTAACGAGGGCTAAGCTTTCCCTTAACATTGAATCTCATCACACCCTTCATTGGTGAGACCTTGAGAAAGACTTTCTCTCCAACTTGAAATTCCAAATCGGTCCTTCTCTTATCGGCATAAGATTTCTGTCTCGGTAAGGCGGACTTAATCCTTTCTCTTATCATATCAACCATAGCACTTGTAGCTTCAATCATCTCGGGACCTAAGACTTTTCTTTCACTGTCTCGATCCAGTACAAAGGTGTCCTACAAGTACTACCATACAAAGCCTTGAATGGAGCCATGCCTATTGTTGCTTGATAAGCTGTTGTTATAGGCAAACTCAACCAAAGCTAGGTGTTCATCCCAATTACCACCCATATCCACCACACAAGATCTGAGCATGTCTTCCAATGTCTGAATTGTCCGCTCGGATTGTCCATCGGCTTGTGGATGATGAGCTGTACTCAAGTTCAATTGGGTTCCCAAGGCCTTCTGCAAACTATTCCAAAACCTTGAGGTGAACCTAGGATCACGATCCGAAACAATACTCAATGGCACACCATGCGGACGAACCACATTATCCACATAAAGCCTGGCTAGCTTATCCAGTATGAGTGATCTTCATAGGAATGAAATGGGCTGATTTGGTCAACCTATCAACAATCACCCACACGGTGTCATTGCCTTTACTTGTCCGAGGCAAGCTAGTCACAAAGTCCATGGAGATATCTTCCCACTTCCAACTAGGAATAGGAAGGGGTTGAAGTAATCCAGATGGAGGTTGTCGAACGGCTTTCACACGTTGGCAAGTCTCACACTTGGCAACAAAATCATCAACATCCGCCTTTAGACCAATCCACCAAAAATGTTCCTTCAAGTCCTTGTACATCTTGGTGCTTCCGGGTGTCTGATAAAGTATTTGGTGTGCTTCCTTCAATATTTCTTTCTTAACTTCATCGTTTGCGGGCACACACGGTCTTCCTCTAAACAACAAAGCACCATCCATGGATATACCAAAGTCGGGGTCCGACTCGGGATTCGAAGAAATCTTCTCAACTTTGGTCAAAAACTCTTGATCGGAACTTCTGCTGAGCAACAATCTTATCTCTAAGACCAGATCTTGCCGTCATGGCGAGAAAGAATAAAATCAGAATTCTCGGGGACGATTTCCAAACCAAAACTCTCAATAGAAGACCACAATGGTAAACTCAAAGCATTCAAATCCAAAGTCTTCTTTGGTTCTTCCTACTAAGAGCATCGGCAACAACATTTGCTTTCCCGGGATGATCTTGAATATCACAATCATAATCGGAGACTAGTTCCAACCATCTCCTTTGTCTCATGTTCAACTCCTTTTGGGTAAAGAAGTATTTCAAACTCTTATGATCCGTGAAAATGGCAATCTTCTCACCGTAAAGATAATGTCTCCAAATCTTCAAAGCAAAGACAACGGCGGCAAGTTCTAGATCGTGAGTGGGGTAATTCCGCTCATAATCCTTCAATTGCCGAGAAGCATAGGCTACGACCTTGCCATGTTGCATCAGTACACAACCCAAACCAATCTTTGGCGCATCGGTATAAGCTGTCATACCACCGGAACTATCGGGTATAGTCAAAACCGGGGCACTTGTCAATCTATCTTTCAACTCTTGGAAATTCTTCTCACGGGCGTCGGACCAAACAAACTTCTCTTCTTTCTGGTCAACTTAGTCATAGGAGCAGCCAACCGAGAAAAGTTCTCAATAAACCTTCGGTAGTAACCCGCCAATCCAAGAAAACTTCTTATTTCCGTTGCGACTTCGGTCTCTCCCAATCAGCCACGGCTTGGACTTTTTCGGGATCGACACGAATACCTTCGGCTGAAACTACATGACCAAGGAAAACCACTCTCTTAAGCCGGAAATCACACTTGCTAAACTTAGCAAACAACTTCTTTTCCCGCAACCTTTGCAAAGTGAAACTTAGATGACTCGCATGCTCTTCTTCGCTCTTCGAATAGATCAAGATGTCATCAATGAAAACAATCACAAACTTATCAAGCACATCATGAAATACTCGGTTCATGAGGTCCATGAACACCGCGAGGAGCATTGGTCAATCCGAAGGGCATGACTCTAAACTCATAGTGACCATACCGCGTTCGGAAAAGCTGTCTTGAAGATATCACTAGACTTCACTTTCAATTGGTGATATCCGGACCTTAAGTCAATCTTCGAGAACACAACTGCACCCTTCAAGCGATCGAAGAGATCATCGATTACGGGCAGCGGATATCTATTCTTGATAGTCAACTTATTCAACTCACGGTAGTCGATGCACAAGCGCATACTACCGTCTTTCTTCTTGACGAACAAGACCGGAGCTCCCCAAGGTGACACACTAGGCTGTACGAAACCTCTATCAATGAGCTCATTCAACTGATTTTGCAACTCTTTCAACTCGGTAGGAGCCATCCTATACGGAGCTTTAGATACCGGTGCGGCACCGGGGACGAGATCAATAGAGAATTCGACATCTCTGTCCGGAGGCACTCACGATAGATCATCGGGGAAGACATCAACAAAGTCGCGAGACAACTCGACTTCATCGACTCTTTTCTCCACTATACCCTTGCCTTCGGATGAAGCATCATCCACTAGGGCATAGACTTGCATCGGTGCTGGACAGACACCTTCTTACAAACCCTTCTCTTTTCACCCTGAAATTCAAAGACCGGACTTCCACAAATATGGACCTGAATCTTCTTTGAGGAACAAAGGAACACGGCTTTGTGGGCTGTCAACCAATCGATTCCCAAAATAACATCGAAGTCCTTCATGTCAAGAATCACAAAATTGGCTTCCAAGTTCTTCTCACCAACCAACACGGGACATTTAGATAACCCCTTATCTAGTTTCTATGAGGACCAGTGGGTGTACTAATCAATAAACAACTAGACAACTTCTCGGGGATTAGGTTAGTCTTCTTGATGAATGCGAGATGACATGAGCGAATGAGATGCACCCGTATCAAATAAGACAAATGCAGAAATAGAAGCGACTAACAATGTACACTGTAATCACATCATGGCTTGGATCCTGCTCAGTCTTGGAAATACTGAAAACTCTACCGAGAGGGGAGGAGCGGGAGCACTCTTCACCCAGGGGGCGAGGCTGCTGGGCGAGGCCGCCTTCGGACGAGCACGAGCGAAATGACCAGCTTGCTTGCGGTAGAAGCAAACGGGATTCTTTGGATCCAACGGGGGTGGCTGCAACGAGAGGGCTTACGAACAAAAGGCCTTGCACTTGCACTTGCACTTGCACTTGCACTTTGCTGGTGGTCGGTTTCCGCCATCTTTGTTTAACTGGCCGGGCTGCTGAAAACCCGTGTTCGACCTACACTCTTAGCCCGAAAGGTAGGAGTGGGGTAGGGTGTAGGTCTCACATAACGACGGTCATTGCGATCCACCAAACCAGAATTCCTTGTTGCCAAGGCTTTTGCACACGAGCACTTTCCTTCTCTGTTTCTTCCAACTTCTTCGAGTTCTGCACCACTTGAGCATAGCTCACTATAGGCTGGATTTGTGAGGTAAGCTTTAATGGCGGGCGCGATCCTTTGAAGAACTTCTTTGCTTTGGCGAGGTCTTCCTTCAAAGAATGCGGAGCAAAGAAATGAAGCTCCTCGAACTTCTGTTGGTACTCCAACACGAGACAAAGTTCCTTGAGTCGAGAATCATAAACTCGGCTTCCTTCGCATCCTTCACCGCCTCGGGAAAGTAGTTCATACAAAAAGCCTCTTTGAATAACTCCCAAGTTACAACTCCTGCATGCAAACCTTCCAAAACGGGACGAGTGGAAATCCACCATGCATCGGCTTCTTGTTGCAACCACGCTCGGCAAACAAAATCTTACGAGCTTCCGAGCATTGCGGATGTCGGAAAGCCTTCTCCAACTCACGAAGCCACTTGTTAGGAAACAAGGGGTCCTTGGTAACTCCGGTAAAAGTGGGTACTTGCATCTTGAGAAAACTCTCCATCGGGCGAGTATGAGGAGTTCCAGCTAAACCTCCCGCATTCGGGGGACTGCGGCATGAGGATTCACATTAGCACCAGCCCGGGTCTCATTATGCGAGTCATGAAACCCACCAACATCTGGTTGAGCGAGGCTGCTTCTGCTTTGCATCATATTGCCCATAATATTGGCAATATCTACGAAACTTCCAACATTCGGGGCACCGGGGGATCTCATGAGTACCCTGATCGGCATTTGGTATCTCACCACCTCCATGAGGTACTTCACCACCTCCCTGAGGTACTTCACCACCTCCATGACCACTTTGGATTCACCACGCCCACTTCTCGGAGTAACCATTACGCAAAACCGAGAACATCAAAATACCGAATTTCGAAGATTCAACATAAACCACAAGTCCAAATGATTTGAAAACTTAAATCATGCTCAAATATATCCATATAGTCATCAAACAATATTCCATAAGGCAAAAATCACATTTTCCAAAAATTCAACAGCAAATGAGGTCCATTGTGACCATTGGTCGAGTGGTTGGTCGAGTGACCCGGTCGACCAATCGGTCGACCAATGAAGACGAGAATGCGAAAATTCGCATTATAAGCCTCATTTCCACATTCCAACCTCATTCTAACTTCTTCCAAAGGTGAGAGAGCTCTAGGGAAAATCTCCAAGAGTTCCCACAAGTGTTCTTGAGGTGATTTAGTGCTTCAACAACAACACCACAACACACCATCTTCACAAACAAGGTAAATCTCTCATTCTTCCTTCCATTATCATCTTCTCATGCTTGCATTTCAATAAAACCATGCTTTACTTGTATCCAATGCTAGAAATCATGCTTAGGAATGCTTAGAAACATATTCCCTAGGTTTTAAACACAATGCCATGCATAGACAACAAGTTTTAACACATTTGGTGCTCATCTCGCAAAGTTTTATACCGAAATCGATATCTTTAGAAAAATTTCGTTTTCTCTCAAACCGCTTGAAATTTTCGCACGAGATCAAATGCTACATGCTCAAGATGACATTGTAGATAGGTCCATACAATTTGATTTAACCAATTTCAACTTTTCAAAAATCCAATTTTGACCTAAATTGCAAAATCCCCAAATTTCCTTCTTGCTGAATTTTTCGCTTTAATCCAAGTTTTCGATCGATTTTCATCAAAACAACTTCATAGACATGAAATTCCAAGTATTGCGCACATGCTAGTATGTTCAAATCAAATTTCCCCCAAATTTGAAATTTTCCGAAAAATTACGAAAATACCCTTTTGGCTCAAATCTTAAAATAGCACTAATTGGAAATGTCTCTTGTCTCTTCCACGGATACACCATGCGAGAGGGGAGGACGAGGGAGGAGGTAGAGGTCGAGGTCGCATCGTAGGTGCTCTTAGGGGCAGAGGTCGGGTTCCTTTCGAGCCTAGAGAGGAGGTTAGGAGGCCAGGACATGTTTGACACACCTCGGGCCGAGTTTGTACGAGGCCTACTTCAGCTATTGTAACATCGAGATGGGCGTCTACTTCATTTACGCCAGCTCGGAGCCTTTAGGATCCGGCGGGAGGTTCGACACTTTACGGTGGACTCATCTCTTCACCAGAGGATTTGCCGGTATGCCGGGAGCTAGTGAGGTTGTTCTTCGGCAACCTTACTTACACGGAGGAGGCTCGAGGCCGGGGACATCCACTCGGACTTGTCCTCGGGAGCGGGGTCCTCCGGACTCGGATTCGCTTCTCTACCCGGACAACGGCTGAGATCTTGCGGGTCCCTTACTATCCACGGCGCGTGTGTGTGGATACCTGCGGGAGCAGATCTGGACAGACCATCGATGCCGTACGAGCTTCGCGAGATATGCTCTACGCTATGGGATAGCCGTCGATGCTACACACCGTGGACTAGCGGACGGATGACGGGCTCTGCACGTATTATCGGTCGCATAGTCGGCCGAAACATCATGCCGAAGCCGGACATCACCATCGGGTCACGGTGATGGAGGCCTTGGTCATCTACCGCATCTACATGGGCTTCGAGATCGATCTCTCCTACATCATTCAGCGGGTCATCTTTGGACTTGGTTCTGCGGCCTAGCATGCGGAACCTTTGCTATGGGAGGCTTCGACTTTGATCTTCGGGCATTTCGGGGTGAGTTTCGAGGATACACCGATGGACACTAGATCACGGGGATACCCCATTGGGACTCGGACCATTCGACGGATGAGACTACATCGGTTAGAGATCTCCTGGTCCGGAGGGTGAGGATGATGATGAATCGGAGGATGAGGATCGGGGATCGAGAGGATGGAGGAGAGGATATCGGTCTGATAGTGATGATCGGGCCGGAGATGATCTGAGATATGCGCGAGGCTGAGCCTGTGCATCACGAGTTTCCTTCATCACACTTCGAGGCGGGCGGCCCTTCACATGCGGTTCCG
Organism: Hakea prostrata; assembly: GCF_041222555.1. Lineage (NCBI taxonomy): Eukaryota > Viridiplantae > Streptophyta > Magnoliopsida > Proteales > Proteaceae > Hakea > Hakea prostrata. The sequence continues at coordinate 64,446 of NW_028291332.1, forward strand.
GAGACTTCAGATCTTGGTGCACGAGATGAGATCGATGACTTCCATGCTAGAGAGGATGGAGGTCGGACAGGAGCAGATGTACGAGAGGATGGAGTCACGACGGGATAGGATAGAGCATCGGGTGACTCGGCTAGCGAGAGGAGTTCGGAGCATACGAGAGATCGAGTAGATCACCTAGATAGGTTGTGCTTTAGGATTTTCCATTTATGCATTTCAGATGTAATCATTGTAAAAACTTTTGAAATTAATGAAGTTCATTTTGTTTCTCTTTAATTATTGTATGTTATGCACTTTTCTTTTCCTTGCATTAGTGTCATTTGTTCAAGTATAATTATGGTATGTTATTCGAAATGTTCTGTTATGCCTCAAAGGTCAAGTTTCTAATTCGGTGTTCTATTATTCACTTCTAAGAGTAGAAGAGTCATTTCAGATCAATGACTCGGGAATGTTCAGTTGTTGTCTTTTGTGGTTAGGATCTCCTCGAACCTTGGGCTCCCGATACCAATCGTCCGCCCTCCCGGCCGGTACCCTATCGGCATGCCCGAGAGTGTGATCCACAGCCCGAAGATCGGGTATCGAGTGATCAACCTCCCACATAAACAATAACATAATCATGAACAATCATAACAAGAGTCGCGGAAGATAAATCATAGATCCAATAATGAAAGAATGAATCATAAACGAATCGAGAATAATAGATATAATCGGAGTATCAAACGAGATAAGTAAAGTGAAGCAAAAATCCCACTTTACATCCGGCGGAAAAGTAGCTCTAAAGAATAAACTAGACAAAATCTAATCCCAGTAGCAAGTACATTGGGTAACTAAATTATTCTCCACTTTATAGACGACATCCTTGTATGTATAGATCTCATAAATAGCACAAGGACGCTTCCACTCAATGGTCGGACTAAGCATCGTACGGAGCATAACCACTCGCGGGATCTTGAGTAATTGTGGTAACCGCAATCACCTTCCTGGAGATATGTCTCTTACGCCTTGCGCTTCTTCATAGGGACCGTCATAATACTCGGTACACCGCGGGATAGTCTAACAACATTGTACAATAAAGGAATGAGTTTCAAAGAAACCCGGTAAAGCGATTAAAATCCATAATAACATAAATGGCGAGGATTCCAGAACAAACATAAATGCAATATGATATGAGACAAACAATGAATGAATGAATCTAACTCTATGGATGCTTTGGTCTCTATTGGCGGACATGCTTTAAGTCATAGCACCGTACTTCTTTAGGAAAGTCCACTCACATCCTCAACCATTTAAGATATCTTGGATTCTCTCACGGATCATTTCACCGGTCTTGAGCGGCCGATTGGTAATGGGTCCTTCATCCCTCGGGACAAACCTTGGCGGGGGGTTAAGTCAACACACTCTCTCACAACCATTTGGTATAAATCTTGGCGCATGTCGGGGTAAAACCTAGCCAAATGCAAGTCTTCTACTTGGTTACATCAAGTCAGATCCGAGATACTTCCATTCCTCGTCCACAGCCGATCCTTTCCGGTATCCTTCACACTAGAGTCGGCGTATCCTATGGCACCGGCCAACTCGGACTACGGACTCATCAACCCTATTGATCATCCACATATGGTAAGCGGGAAGCTCTCACGTCCTCTCACGGGTTGGTTACCGGTCTTAAGCGCCCGTGAGCCCAAGTCTAACCATATGCAACCCTACCAATAAATGGCCCCCACAATGTGATTCCCTGTCCTCTCACGGGTTGGTTACCGGTCTTGAGCGCCCATGAATCCCCATTGCTACCACGGGTCGTTCGGTCTCAATACCCCTCCGATTAGGGTCGACATAACAGGACATCCTAGCCAAACACTACTAGACAATCCTAGATATGTCATCCAACGGTTTAGGAAGGTGTCCGAGAGGGCATCTCCGGGAAACATCCCATAATATTCCCGTAGTAGTCCAAGGACGGAAGTGTCGAAAGGACACCTCTCCTTTCCAAACCATACGTAAGCATACACATGCATCAATTCATATCATCACATATATGGTAACTACTATATGGAAAGAAATCGATATTACAATCACTTGTATAACATTGGTAAGTAAATCATACATGAATCAATTCAATATGAATAAGTAATGCTACTGTAATCAAAGTTATGCAACAGTAGTATATCATTGTAAGAATCTAATTTAGGAAACATATTCATGATATTCAAATATAGAAACTAGATTCATGCTATCTATGTAATTAAGGAAATAACCATCCTTACCTTTTATAACTGCAAAAGGATCCTAAGAAATCAAGTAAGATCTTGGCAAACTTGAGAAGAAGGTCCTAAACAAGTATATACAACATATTAGGAAAGATCCCTAACGAGAAAATATATCAAAACATCCGGAGAGAGGCCAGGGGTGGTGTTTTTGTATATTTGTGGGGGGGTGAGGGTGGGGGGTCGGGCGAGCCCCATCAGTAAACAAATGGGGGAAGTAAAATATAAAATTGGTGTTTAAAAAAAAAAAAATTAATGGTGTGGGTTGAAAGAGAAAGGTAGACTACATCGTGTAGTATTCTAGCATATAGGGGACCTCAAAACACTAATCAAATCAAGGTATCAAGATCCAAATTAGGAAACAAAAAGTTACCATAATTAACTCAAACATGGATCTTGATGAATTTGAAATAGAAAACAAGGACAAGAACTATAGGAGGATGGATCATTGCTTTCGGTATGAAAACATGAAAACATGCATAGGTCTTCATGGAATAAGGCTTAGAAGCATAAATCTAAATAAGGAAATAAAACCTACCATATATGTAACTATCATGCATCATGAAGAACACATAAGTAAGGTAGAAGAGAACAACTAGAATTCTATGGATTATGGATCATGGAAAGAAAACACAACCATTAACCACCTAACATGATCAATGAAAGAAGATCCCAAAGAGATCGGAGATTCAGATTAGAAGATTAACAGAGATTAAATCATGGTTTGATCCTTGAATCCTTCAAAAGCTTGCAATGATCATGGTTAGATCATTGTTCTAGCCTTAAATCCTTAGGATGATCATGAGAACATGTTGAGATGTTTGCAACGAGAGGATGCAGCATCTCTTCTACGGCTCAACTCAAAAAGGAAAGAAAAACAAAGATGGAGGAGAAAAACAAAGATGGAGGAGAAGAAGAAAACACCAAGAG
>NW_028291333.1:0-67816 GCF_041222555.1 Hakea prostrata
CAAATAACCTAAAATGCATGCTTGTTTATATTTGATTCGAATTGCATAATCATACTATTTTCATGACTTTCCTTATAAAGTTATACTGTGTCGTCAGATCATCGTAACTATAGTAGGACTTGCTCATGTGATTCAATTGTTATTTTGATTATGAATGATTGTTTATTTCCTATGTGATGATTTATCAATTTTGGTTATGAATGACTGATTTGGAATGTGATTGCCTAAGTTGTAATTGGGGAATGGGGAATGTCCTTTTGACATTTTTGTCTATGGAAACTATGGAGGTGGTATGGGACACTTTCCTATAGTGCCCCTTGACTTTTTCCCCGATTATTGGTTAACATACTTAGGGCTTTTCTAGTAGTGTTTGGCTAGGATTACCCTATTACATCGACCCGATTGGAAGGGAATTAAGAACCCGTGGTAGCAATGGGGATTTGTGGCGCTCAATACTAGTAACCAACCCGTGAGAGGACATGAATCACATTGTGGGGGCTATTCATTGGTAGGGTTGCAGTAGTAGACTTGGGCTCATGGGTGCTCAAGACGGGTAACCAACCCGTGAGAGGACATGAGAGCTTCCGCTTACTATTTGTGGATGACCAATAGGGTTAATGAGTCCATAGTCCGAGTTGGTTGTAGCCATAGGATACGATGACTATAGTGGAAAGGATACGGAAAGGATCGCGAGAGAGCGAGGAATGGAAGTATCTAACCCCGACTTTATATAACTAAGTAGATGACTTGCATTGGGCTAAGATTAACCCCGGCCATGCGCCATTACTGCACCAATGGTAATGTGAGAGAGCAGTGACCAAATCCCAGCCATGGAATGTCCGAGAGGGATGCAAAAACCCAAATACCACCTAGAACCCAAGATAACGAGATGGTTGAGGGAGAGTGATTTGAGACATACCTAGAGGAGTATGGTGCTATGACTTAAAGCATGACCGCCACTAGAGACCAACATACATAGAGTTAGAAGCATACTTGCATGTTTGTCTCATATCATGTTGCATCCTTTATGTTTTGCTATCATGTTATATGTGTTATTGTGAATAAATCGCCTTACCGAGTTCTTTTGAACTCATCCTTTTTGGAACAATGTTGTCGACTTATCTACAAATATGCATCGAAGATAATGAAGGACAACTATATGAGATTACCCCCCGGGATGACTCATACTACTCCCAAGGTGCTAGTCGTTATGACTATGATGGTGAAGACTACCAAGGTGACAGTGGAGCTGACCGGGATTAGTCATGCTCAAAGCTAGGTGCAGGGACACCGGGATATTGAGACTAATACATTTAGACGTATTTAATTTAAGTTTGAAGAGATATTAGTTTAGACTTAGTTTAATTCTTTTCCTTCCATTTTTGGAATTGATTGCAATTTCCTTTTAAGTTTTGAGCTACTTTTCCGCTGCTATTGTAGAGTGATTTTCCGCTACACTCTACATTTGATTTATTCTTTTGGTATCATTTTCCACACTCTGGTTGAATTTATAATACTCAAACATTGATTTAGTCCTGTTCTTGATTGTATTATTGTAAATGTGGGAGGTTGACTTCCTCGAATTGATCTTTGGGGCAGTGGATCACACACCGGGTATGCCAAATAGGGTATCAGTTTGGGTGGACGTGACATCTACCACGGGTCACTCAGGCATCAATACTCACACCGATAGGGTGTCATATGATGGGGTTTCTAACCAAACACATCTAGATTTCCTAGTCATGACATCCAATGATCATGAAAAGCGCCAAGGGGCATCATAGGATTGTGTCCCGTACCACCTCCATTGATGTCCCAAGACAGAAACACCCAAATGGTATTCCCCAATTCACAATCACAACCTAAATTCACGTTACAATATGAATCCAATCACATTATCATGTCACAATTCATTCCAAGTCCAAACAAATCACATACTTAACAAATAGGCATAACTCATTGATCAACTAAATTATAAAATTATAGAGTCATAGTAATCATTCATAAACTCTTTACAACAATATGAAAACTTACATTCAAGTTCCATAACAAATAAGAATGGAATTAGGGTTATGTGTAAGTGAACATCCTCACCTTGTTATCGATTCGCAAACTTTGTATAATAGATCAACGAATGTGTTCAAACTTGTCAAAGAGTCCTAACAACATGATGATGCAAAGTCGAAAACAACCCTAGAGGTTAAGAGTTGAAAAGAGAACGTACAACCCACTTGGCAAGGGTGGGTTGCCTAGGGCAACCAAGGCAATCAACCCAGCCACCAATCCGCTCAAAACCAGGCTTGGTCACCCGAGTAGGTCGCTTGGGGAGACCAAGGCACATGACCAATGCTCTCGTGTACAGACATAATATGATTAGATTGACAGAAACTTCTCGCTTGGTTCCAAACAACTCTGAAATTAAATAGAAAATTATGAAATCATGGTAGGACATTATCTAGCATAGTTTAGAGATAAATCATAGCAAAAAGAATGAAAACCTAACAAATCCTATATTAGGTTTTCACCGAAATCATACCGCAAGATTCACGGAAGAGGTAGAGTGAATGGGGATTCACTCTAGAGTAAAGAGGATATAAGATAAAGGTCCGAAATCATATAGATCATGGTCTAACATGGTTTGGAGATCAAACCAAACAAAAAGTATGAAAACCTAATGGATCTTATACTAGGTCTTTTCCAAAACCTTACCGTGAAGTTCACAGAAGATCTAGAGTGAATGGAGATTCACTCTAGAACAAAGAGGATAGAAGAGATAGGTCATAACAGCAAGTATAAACTTTTTCTAGTTCTAACACAGAGGTGGAAACAAGAAAAAGATAAGAATTAGAACGAAGAATTGAATACTAACCTTTTAAAAAGATAAACGACGATCGGAAACTTGATGGACACTTCCACACCTTCCTTCACCTTGGAGAGGGTTCTCTTGAGAAGCTCTAACGTTCTCTGATGGCTTAAGAACATAATGACACGTTTTAAAATGAAAAAATTATTAAATAGGGCTTCAAAAACATCAATTTTCCAAAATACCCTTTTTTCTTGAAACTGGGTTGGTCGCCTGGGGCAACTAGGGTAGGCAACCAGAGCTTGATACTTTTGTTCCATGAGTGGCATTGATGTTCTGAAAGCCCTAGTTCATTCTTGGGTCCTTTTCTAAGTTATGGAAGGGTCTTACTTGGTTTTCCGGGACCTTTTACTTGTGCTAGTATTGTACTCTTGATCCATCTACCAAGTCCATCAATGTCCGAGATAGATCTTCTTCCATATTCTGACAAAACTCCCGACTTAGCATCATCTCCATATACTTCCATTGGTTCAAGACCTTATCCAATGGTTTCAATTTGGATGGCCCACAGTTGCCTTCTACTCTCACTCTGAGTTTTTGGACCTACAATATGGATTTTTGGGTTAGGGTTTTGAGGGATTTCACATTGGTTACTAGTCTTGGGCACCCACCAACCCAACACTGCTGCCACGTGTCACTCGGCATCAATACCTCTAGCGATAGGGTAACGACATGATGGATGTTACCTAATCATGTACAGCTAGACATCCTAGATGTGTAACCTAAACTGAATGGTCATTCTAAGGTTTTTGGGGCAATGGTCATGCCACAACCTCAGGTCAAGTCCATACATAATGCTATTATTCTCAAACTCAACCATGTCACTTCATAATTCAAGATAGCAAGACTAGGACATGCTTCTATGTAATTTCAAATAATAAATTGAATGAAAGAACTATATAACAACAACATATAGTCATTATGCATGTCCAATGTTAAATATACATAGTTCATTTTCTCACCTGTCAAGTAGATTGTAAGCTTGTCAAAGTGAATCCAAAGATGGCCTAACACATCCCAAATTATCCTAATTAGTTGTCGATTCAAGTTAGAATTAACCTAGGAAGTCAAGCATTGAAAATAAAAACAAACCCAAAATAGTAGGGGGTAGGGAAGCCTAAGGAGACCCCTACCAATCAACCTTAGGGGGTAGGGTCGCCTGAACAGGCCTAGGTAGGGTAGCTTGGGGAAACCCTTGTCAGTGTGCAGACAATAAACTGACATGATTTCCTTCAGCTTTGTTTTTGGGTTTCAAACAACTTCCAAAACAATTAATCCACGCAAGCAAAACAACAAACACATCGAAAAGCATTGAAATCTCAACCACCATCAATCTTCCAAGCCAAACAAGGAGACCAGAACCACCTAAGAAGTCTGTTACGGCCTTCTCTTATAAATAAGCACGTAGAGAGGAGTATGTCATTGCATTAATGTAGCAAAACACTAGGAGAAAAGAAAGAGACACGAGAGCATCAAGGAGCTTGCAAGTACGTGTAACTATGGCCAATTCTAGTGTCCTGAAGGTTGTGTGCCTTGTTCTGGTCTGCATGGTTGTGGAAGCACCAAATGTTGCAGATGCCCTCACTTGTGGGCAAGTGGTCTCTCGAATGGCTTCTTGCCTCACCTTTCTGCGCAATGGAGGAAAGGTGTCTTTGGCTTGTTGCGATTCCGTGAGAGCACTCAACTCCCCTGCAAGAACCACTCCTAACCGTCGGGCAGCTTGTCGTTGTCTAAAGAATGCTTACAAAGCCACTCCCGGCATCAAGGGAGGCATTGCTTCAGCACTTCCTGGAAAGTGTGGTGTCCACCTTCCCTACAAGATCAGCCCTTCCATTGACTGCTCCAAGTATATTTTCATCATCTAGATAACCCCGTGAATTTTCAAATCCTTTTTATTCCTACCGTGAATCTCAAACTCTTAGATATGAGAATCTCATAATGGTTAAGTGATTCTTGTTTGACTAACATTCGGATTTTGTTACGTTTCGTGGTGAGGTGAAGTGAAAGTGCTCAGAGGCGAAGAAGATCAATAGACATATCTAGATCCGGCAATTCCACATTAGGGGTGGACAAGTTTGAAAGTCTCTAGTTATCAATGTGCTAACATACAATTGTAAGGCAGTTGAGCTGCTTGTTTATCTCCTAGTTTGGGTGACTGTACAAAATAAATATTAACATTGTCTACCATTAATGTGGAATTGCCGGATCTAGACATGTCTATTGATCTTCTTCGCCTTTGAGAACTTTCACTTCACCTCACCCTAAAAACGTAACAAAATCTGAATCTTAGTCATACAAGAATCAGTTAACCATTATCAAATTCTCATATCTAAGTGTTTGAGATTCAGGGTCGGAATAGAAAGGATTAGAAAATTCACGGGGTTATCTAGATGATGAAAATAAACTTGGAGCAGTCAATGGAAGGGCTGATCTTGTAGGGAAGGTGGACACCACATTTTCCGAGAAGTGCTGAAGCATTGCCTCCCTTGATGCTGGGAGTGGCTCTATAGGCATTCTTGAGACAGCGACAAGCTGCCCGATGGTCAGGAGTGGTTCTTGCAGTGGAGTTGAGTGCCCTCACGGAATTGCAACAAGCCCAAGACACCTTTCCTCCATTGCGCAGAAAGGTGAGGCAAGAAGCCAATCGAGAGACCACTTGCCCACAAGTGAGGGCATCTATAGCATTTGGTGCTGCCACAACCATGTAGACCAAAACAAGGCACAAAACCTTCATGACACTAGAATTGGCCATAGTTACACGTACTTGCAAGCTCCTTGATGCTCTCTTGTCTCTTTCATTTCTCCTAGTATTTTTCTAGATCAATGCAATGACATACTCCTCTCTACGTGCTTATTTATAAGAGAAGGGCGTAATGGGACTTCTTAGGTGGTTCTGGTCTCCTTGTTTGGCTTGGAAGATTGATGGTGGTTGAGATTTCAATGCGTTTCGATGTGTTTATTGTTTTGCTTGCATGGATTTTCTCTAAAATGGAAAGCCTAAATGCTTTTTCTAATTAACCTTTTTTTGGTTGGTTTTGAATTAGAATTCGAATTTGAATGAACAAACTAGAAGGATAACGGGACCATTTTTTAGAGGCTCACCTACTCAATCGATTTGAGTTTGGTTTTGTTTTAGTTTTTTGAACCAACCAGTATTTACATACTCAGTAAACTTCATTCATTTAGTGATGATCATCCATCTGGTTCTTGCACCCCTACATGAACACTATCGTTGAGATCTAGAGAGAATAGCAGTTGAGGAAAACATGTATTGGTCTTAAAGCACACAATGATCATTTATTTAATGAATAGAAAAAAAAAAACTAAGAAAATCAATTGAACTATGAAAATTCCAAATGCAAAAATATTGCAAAAAGTTTACAAAAAGTTATTAACTTAATCTCATTTAAGTGAACTTGAAATCTACTAAAAATAAGGAATTATTTTCATGATAAAATTCATGAAATGTAAAATTCTTATCATATCAAATGTTAACAAATTGCAACATTCACCAATAAATAAAGGGAAAATAAAAGACAAACAAGTTTTTTTTTTAGAAGGACAAAACAACCTTTAGTCATCAAAACCCATGATGGGTAAAAAAAAATAAAAAAAAATAAAAACTGTAGTGCATAAGATTTTGTTTTTTGGTAAAACATAATAGATGAAGTTAGCCGTGCAAAAGTAGATTTATAAAAAAAAAAAAAAGGATAATACCATATTGCAGAGTTGAAATGCAACTATGCAACCATATCAATAATCAGCTATTGTTATTAAATGAAACCCAAAAATTTTCAATTTGACAATATTGATGCATAAATCGTAGACAAAACCAATATATCAAAATTTCAAATCTTTCAAAATCAAATCTTGATTACACTAAAGTGCTGTAAAGATAGAAAAATGAAAAACAATTCGAAACCCAAAACTTATAAATATTAGGATGGAAAGAAAAACAAACCTTCTTACTTGAATTGTTTAGATCTGATTACCCAAAAAAAAAGAATTGATTAGATCCTCCATTGCGCAAATTCAATGAAAGAAAACATAGAAGAGAGTGCAATAAAATGCTAACCTAGGAATTAACTTGCATTCACATCGTGACCCCCGGCTTTATCATTAGGTTCAATTTTGAGAGGCAAATCTCTCACCATGAAACAGACAGACGATTCAAAACATCTACTCTGAATCTAATGACAATGGACTAGATAGTGAAGCCAAGGGAGACGAGGGAAGAAGATTTATTGTAGTGGCATTGCATAAGCTTTAAGTTAAATTGGTTTGTCCGTATCCTAATTTATAATTCTCAATAATGGTTGCTTTAACTGTTTCACAAGGTTTTGCCTGCGTGCATATGTCACCAGGTGAATACAAGGCATATTTTACAAATTAATGCAACTCTGATTCACTTATGTACATCCCAAAAGTGACTTGATCAAATCCACTTTGACACCTTACTTGTGGATTGGCTCAGGAAATTTGCATCAACCACAATTGATTATGATGTAGGTTTGGTCCTTATCTACCTTGGTCGCCCTAAGCCCGAACAGGATTTTGGGTAAAAATCTTAACCCTAGGGTCAGGATGAGAATTCATCCTAAGAAATCCTAGCTCAGGCCTTCTAAACCCTACCATTCTATACGATATTTTTGGTAAATATATATAAAAAATATGGAACCATGGATGGTTTTATTGTCTTATCATCAAGGTTTACCTTGTGTTTGTAGCCTAGTAGCTAAACTAACAAGGTTAGGGTCATGATTAGGGTATTTAGTGTGGGGATCAAGGTTTTTAATAGCCATACCCAACCCAACCCTATTGTAATGGCACCATTGACACTAATATGGTATTGGTGCAAAATTAGTTGGCATTGACACACATTAGACAAGTATCTGGTTGAAATCACTTTTGGTTGATATACTTGATTAAGTTGGTGTTGGTGTGGTTAGACTTGTAAACGAATTGGATTCGGCTCGGATACACCAGTATTTGAATCCGATTAGGAAAACCGCTATCTAAATTCAAATCCAAATCCGGCATAAATTTAGAGAAGGTATCCAAATTCGAATCCAAAACTTTATTGGATATCCGATAATAATTCAATCCATAAAACTATCCGATTATTGATTGATGATTGTCATTTTTTATTTTTTTTCGATTTACGATTTCTGGTTACCGATTATCAGTTTCCAAATCTGATTATCAACCCGTTTTTGAAAAAAGTGTTTAATACTTAACTCTAACTTGATAATTTTTTTATTTTCGATTATATGATTACCGATTCCGGTTTCTGAATCCAATTATCATCAATTTTCAAAGCAAAAATGTCGAATACTTTACTCTATCCGGATATTATCCAATCCGATAAGCAATTATCCAAATCCGAATCCGGTTGCCTAACGGACGGATACATATATTTTTCAATAAGAAAATTTTCAGATACGGATATCCATAAACGAATACAAATGCAAATTCGGAGGCGAATTTAGACTATCCATTTACATGTCTAGGTGTGGTAATACTAACCTTACAATGTTAATTAGGTAGCTTGGATGCACTGGTTGTGGTGTGAGATTAGTGATTCCTAAACCAAAATATACTTAACTATATATATAACCTAAGAAGCCGCCAACACAAACAAGAGGAACTTCGTGGGTTATAGATATATAGTAAACTTCGTCTCACCCACCAAAAAAAAAAACTTCACTGTGCAGATGCACGTATCGCCAAATATGATTTTAGAATCGTAATATTAATTTTTTTCTTTAAGTAAATTTCAATGAGATGAACTAAGGGGGGGTTTGGGTTGGGGAGAAAAAAGGGGGCTAAAGAAATTAATTTATCAAGGTACTTAAGAACTTCTTATTTGTGATTTAGCATTATTGTAGTGTTTTGATGTTCATTAGCGATAGAATGGAATCAAAGATGGACCATCTACAATGCCACTACCTGAACTATTGGCAAAAGCAGATTCAAAGTGAATGATAATAGTATATGTAGGATTTTGAGCTATTTAGCTGGTAAAAAAAGGGATCTTTAGCTATGAGAAGGGAGTGAAGATCCTCCCTACCAAGTCTTTATGTCAGATTATCCTCTCATACTGTCCAATCTAACACGGGCGGCCCAGTGAGGCCACTCCTTACATAGCCTAACATAGACAGACCCTAAGACCCACATGTGAGTATGGGAGAATAGTCTCATAGGCAGGCTGGGTGAAAGAATCACAATTCATGAGAGCAACACACTAAGAATTTTCTTTGTTTCCTTTTCTACCCTTTATTTTGGTTGGGGGAGGGGGTAGCAAGAGGGCCACCATAAGATTTGAGTGATTTTGTTTGGGTTCAATGCCATTAATGTGCTAAGGGGGGGTTGGGTTAAAGAAAAATGGAAATTTTAAAACTGGGTTGAATGAAAGAAAAAAAACACCGGGGGGGTTTAAAAAAAATCTTTGCAAATCTAGAGATTCACCTTTTACACTAAAAACGTGAATCAGATTCATGGAGTAAGGGGGTGAAACAGAGATTTCAAAAATGCTTAAAATTAACACATTTACAAAAATCACGTCGATCAAATAATTTTATAGGATGAATCCACAGATTTCATTCCACAACCAAACACCTAATTTTATAAATTATAACTCTATAGATTTCAAATCTATAGATTTCAAATCTTTAGATATTTGAAATCTCCAGACTCATGTAACCAAACAGGCCCTAAGCCATTAAGCGAGATATCGTGAAATGTTGGATCGAGTTCTCGATAGAAATTTTGATTTCAACCATTGAAAAATGAGCAGTCAGAATTGAAATCTTCACCAACATGCGCTATCTGATGTTCTAAAATCACACTCGCTTAACGGTTGAAATTTTCAAATTTGAGATCAGCCAAAATTCAACTTTTCATTCCTCTTGCAAAGTTGCAATTAGTAATCCTATGGTAATCCACCACATATTCATGAAAATGTTTGTTTATTTATTAATTTATTTATTTTTGGGTGAAGAATAAAGTGTTCTCCATGCACTTGTCCATTTTGACATGGAGTACAATATGTCTCTTTCTTCTATAATTTTCTTAGTTTCCCCGTTGTTGGAGGAAATTGTCACACCATTTCTTTCTTTGTTTCGTGTTGGCGCTTATAACTTCTCACTTTCCCTTTCTCTTTTTTAAATCCATGTCTCTTTGTTTTCTTGTTGAGTGAAGTTTCTTGGAGCCTTGGAACCTGCTGAGTTTTAGGTTTTCAACAAACAAGAACTGATGACTAAATATTTCAATCCCTTTAAATTAATTAATCAGATAATTCGGTTAGAGACTTAAAAGTAAGTGGAGAGCTTGGTGATAATAATTATACATGTACTTCCCAAAAACTCCCCAAAACAAGGTCTAATTATAGTAGCAAATCTAAAACTTGAATCCAAACAATAATCAAGCATAGCATTAAAGAGGTCTCTCCAATCTATCTGTGAAGAAAATAAGCATAACAGAGTGATTAGAGAATCTTGTATTGCATGATCAAAATTGGGTTAAGGTTCCCCTAATTCAATTGATCTTCCCACAAGGTTTTTCCTTCAACAAAAGAAGACAAGATATGAATTAGAAGAAAGGAAGAATTAACTAACCTTCGATCTTGCGGTTAGAACTTGGAACGCTCTAGAGATGATCATTGCAATTTTCTCCTTCTCCGAAACTACTTCTTTGACGGCTAGGAGTAGAATAATTCGTTTTGGGGTGAAAATAGCATTAAGTAGGGGTCTGTAACACAAAACCAAAAAATACCCCTTTTCATCCGAGGGCACCAGCTAGGGTCGCTTGGGTTGCCTTACCCAATCAACCCTACCCTTGGAATTTGTTCCAAGAGTGAGTTTCATGGGTAGTAGCTCCATGGCACTACATCAACACTTAATACACACATCAAGAGGGTCTTACCTGATCTTGGGGACCTTCCAATAGTACCAATTGTGAACTCTTAATCCACTTTCCCAATCCATCAATACTCGAGTTAGTTCTTCTTCTGACACTTAGCAAAACTCCAGGTTCATCATCTCCACCTTCTAATTCTATTGGCTCAGCTTTCAATCCAACGGTCTCTACATGGATGGCCCACAATTATTTTCTACTCGCATTTTGGGTTTTTGGACTTCAAATATGGATTTTTAGGTTAGGATAATGGGGGATTTCAAACATGTCTAATTGAAGTAGGTACCTCCTATTGATGTTAAGCTATCCCATCTAAGAATGTTCTTATTGGATTGTTTGCAATTTATCCTCTGCTCGACACACTAGTGTCCCTGATGAGGTGAGTCTTGGCTTGAAGTTTAGTTTTCTTATTTGAATCGTACTCCCCATCATGGACCTATCATCCAAGCTAGCCAATATTCAGTTTTCCAATTGGATTAGAACTCTCCTTAGTGGGCATGCTGCCTACATGGGCCTTATCCCGAGAATTTCATGGACACGATTCTTGCCCCTGTTTCCTTTCCTATTATGGTGTTGGTGCTCTTGGGCTCAAGCCCTTCCTATTTGATGTTATCAGTTTATCCTTGACCTCTTATCATCGTTTCCCGAGGACATGGAGTCGAGCCTCCTAATTGACTTAGTTGGTCTCATCGATCAATCCACTAACTTGTGATTTTTTTTTTTTTGGTGAACCTGGGAATTTATTTAAATTGAAAACCCCTAGGGAAGGGGCAGCCACATGCATCAAAATACAGGTTCCAGTTCAAATGGGGAGGGGGATTGACAGAAATAAAATTTAAAGAAGAGTGAGAGGCAGCTAGGGAGGCTAGCCTGTCAGCTGCATGGTTTCCTTCTCTTAATGTATGGATGAAGATGATGGCATCAAATTGGAGTTTAAGAAATCTGATCTCCTCCAGCAATAGCTTGATCTTCCAGGGGTCATGGTCATGTTTGTGATTTATGAGCTTGATGATAGCTTCATTGTCACCTTCAAAAATAACCCTTCTATATTTGTTCTTGATAGCAAGATGAAGTGCGAATCTGAGAGCTTCGGCTTCTGCTTGGAGAGCTGATAAGTTGTGTTTTGATATTGCAAAGCATAACAAAGTATGGCCGAGGTAATCTCGGGCAATACCTCCAACGCCAGCTGATAACATACCATTTGGATCCAGTCTAGAAGATCCATTGATATTGAACTTAATATAGTCCTGCGGAGGAGGGGACCAGCAAATGTTTGGTTTCAACTTCACTTTCTTCCTTCTGTGGTTGAGCATCTTATGAGATTCTGCATTCAGGTGATGAGCAAGCCTCCATATCTGTCGTGGTGATTTATGTGGATTCTGATGAGCTGCCTTGTTGAAATTTGACCAGATGATCCATAAGGTAGTGAGATGAAGAGTTAAAGAAGTTTCTTCTTGAGGTAGCTTGGAAGCAGAACTGATCCAATATGAGACCTGCTTATCAATATCGACATTGTATTTCTACTAGCAGATTCTGAAACAACCCCAAACCTGTTTGGCAAAGTCACAATTAAGGAAGATGTGATTAAGATCTGCAGTATCAGATGAACATAAACAACATTTATCCAGAATTTTACATCCTCTGTTGGATAAAAGATTCGGGGAGGGGAGGCTCTGATGAAGTAGCTTCCAGGTGAAGTGAGTAACTCTAGGATTCAGTGGGAGGTGCCATAGCTTTAACCATGGAGTTGGATCTGGCTTGTGGTCTCTGGTGCTAAATAATCTGTAGGCTGAGGCAACTGTGAAATGACCAGTATTAGTTTGGTCCCATATGATCCTGTCCTGCATACATGTTTGTGTCAAAGGTATGGATAAAATGGCATTTGCAATATCAGTATCCCACCATTGGAAGATAAGGTCACTACGCCAAGTAGAAGTAGTATGATCAATAAAATAAGAGACTCTGGTCGGTGCATCATGTGGGAGGGGATTCATGTATAGCTGATTCATCTGAGGATTAATCCATCTAGAACACCATGGATTAATGCTGTCACCATTTCCAACTTGATAGAAGATGTTATTGAGCAACATCTCACGAACTTTGATGAGGGATTTCCACCCCCAAGATGCATTGTGGGGGGTGGTTGCTTGAAGAAAGGAGCAGTTCTTGAAGTATTTATTTTTGAGAACCCGAAACCACATGGAGTCCTTCTCGGTTATAAGCTCCCACACTTTTTTTGCAACAAGTGCAAAGTTGAAAGCCTCAAGGTTCTTAATATTCAAACCACCAAATCTCTTAGGTTGGCAAATAGTACTCCATCTGACAGTGTGAATGTGATCCTTTTCTCCATTTGACCAGAAAAATTTCCTGTTAGATTGCTCCAAAGAGAGGATGGTTTTTTTTGGCAACAAGAAACATGACATATAATGGCTCGGCATTGCTTGAGAGACAGCTTGGATGAGTACTGATTTACCTGCATAGCTAAGTAATTTAGCTTTCCAGCCTTGAAGCCTGTTGTTTACTCTATCAATAAGACCCTCACAATGTTTATGTTTGATTTTGCCACTGAAGAGAGGTATTCCCAGGTAAATGTCCAGATCAGATGTGGGAATCATATTATATAGCTCAGAGAGTTGCTTTTTGATTCGGTTCGGGGTGCTTTTGCTATAATGAACTCTGGTTTTTTGAGTGTTGAGGGCTTGGCCAGATGCCTGACAGTAAAGATCAATGATCTTATGAAACCTGGATGCCTCTTTGTGATTTGCTTGACCAAAAAGAATGAGGTCATCAGCAAAAGCAAGATGTGATAGACTCTCACCACCCTTGGACAGCTTTATGCCCTTGATTTTTTTCTTTGATCTAGCAAGTTCGATGTGGTTGGAGAGGACTTCAGCACAAAGAATAAAGATGTAGGAGGAGAGGGGGTCTCCTTGCCTAAGACCTCTTTCAGGTTTGAAATAATTGGAGGGTTTACCATTGATGAGGATGGATAGTTGTGGAGTAGTAATGCAAAACATGATCCAATCAATCCAAGATGATGGAAAGCCATAAGCAAGAAGCACTCTCTTAACAAAAGACCATTCAAGTCGGTCATAGGCTTTACTCATATCAAGTTTAATTGCCATGATACCTCTCTTACCCTTTTTCCTTTGATTGATCTTGTGCATAACCTCATGTCCAATGAGGATGTTGTCTTGAATATGCCTTCCTTTGATGAATCCGTTCTGGTTGAAAGATATAATGCTGGGCAGAATTTGTTTGATTCTATTAACCATAATCTTAGTAATGATTTTATATGTAACATTACATAAGCTTATGGGTCTAAAATCATTCACAAGAAGAGGGATATCGACTTTGGGAATGAGTGAAATGAAGGTATGGTTGATGGCTTGAGTGAAAGTAAAAGTTTTGAAAAAACATTTGACATGATTGATGACTTCTTTTTTGCAGATATCCCAAGAGGAGTGGTAGAATCCACTCGAAAAGCCATCAGGGCCAGGAGCTTTATGACTAGGAATGCTGAGAATGGTGGAGTGTATTTCTTCATCAGAAACAGGAGAGTTGAGAGTGTTGAGATGATCAGCTGATATTCTGTTTCTAATGGGATCGAGAAATGTTTCATCAAAATAGGGGTTTGTAGATGAGAAAACAGCTTTAAAGTGTGAAAGAAAAGCTGATTCAATGAGTAAGGGATCATCACATGTAGTACCATTGTAGTTGATCGATCTGATCCTATTTCGAGCTCTCCTTTTCATAGTGGTCAAATGAAAGAACTTTGTGTTTCTATCACCATGAAGGTACCATTGCATTCTGGATTTTTGGTGCCATTTTTGATCAATCTGATTGAGGGTCAATCGGAGAGTAACAAGAAGTTTATTTTCTGTAATCTCCCAATTTAAATCTCGATGATTTGTTGGACATTTCATGAGATTGTCAATGTCCAAACAAATCTGAGATTCTTTTTTATGTAGGTCACCAATATGAGACCAGTTCCAATGTTTGAGATGCTGTTGGAGGTGTTTAAGTTTGGTAGAGAGGATGTGCGAGGGGGATCCTTTAGTGCCCAGTTTCCAACCAGCAGATGTGATGTCAAGATAAGATGGTTCAAGAATCCAGAATTTTTCGAATCTAAATGGTTTTTTGAATTTGATGGTTGGGGGGTCTATATGAAGGATAAGTGCACAATGGTCAAATTTAGTGACTGTAAAATGTTGAACATAGGCTTCTGGGAAAGTGTTAAGCCAAGTGGGATTAGCCATGAATTCATCAAGTATTCCCTCAACCCTTCTTTTACCCCTTTGTTTATTACACCAAGTGTATTTCATGCCATGAGCTTGTATGGGGCAAAGATTGGTAGCATAGGTGAAGTCTTGGAAATCAGAAGTTCTATGCTGCCGAAGTGGGAGACCCCCAAGTTTATCATTGTAGGATAAATAGGAGTTCCAGTCCCCTCCTAAAATCCAAGCACCTTCAACGAATTGAGAAAGGTTATGTAATGTGTGCCATTGGTATTTCCTAGTGCTATAGTAGGAACTCAAATAAAGAAAGGTCATAGTCCATTGATTAGAGTAATAAGATACAATAGCATGAATGCACCATTCAGATGACCACAAAATAGTAAGACTGACCGAAGATGACCAACATAATAAAAGGCCTCCACTATTGTGGAGAGGGGGAGAGGAGACAAAGGAATCAAAACCCAATTTCCTAGAGAAAGATTCAAGACATATAGAACTACTCTTAATTTCAGATAAGAAAACAAAAGATGGCCTGAATTTCTTGATGTTTCTAGTGATCTCCCTTTGGATCGAGGTTTGGCCAAGACCTCGACAGTTCAAGCAATAGGCAATCATGGCTCCATGGATGGCAATTTCCGGTTTGCCATCAAGACCTCAGAATCAGGTTGAAGGAGTTTCTGGTTCTTCAAGTCAGCTTCAGGATTATCAGATGATTCCCCTACTTCATGAATGGTGCATTTTCTTTTGTAGGAGATCAGAGTGGGAGAGTGCTGAGTAGGAGTATCCTTTCGGCTGAGCATGTTACAGGTGTTGCTGACTGATAATGTATTATGCTCACTTATAGGGACAGGGGTGAATCCAACATTTTGGGCTTGTTGAACCATTCGATTGAAATGTTGAAAGAGTGGGGATATGGAGGATGGGGGGGGGGGGGCTGGGTGTGAAGATAGAATGAGGCATGGGTTGTGTTGCAAGAGTAAGGTGTGTGGTGGGTTGAGGGCTGTAGTTGGAGGGTTGAGTGATGGAAAATTCCATGGAATCGAAATCAATAGGATAAGTATCTTTGGATTGATCATTATCCTTCAAAGGTCTGATGATGTTGATAGGAATTGGGTCATTCATGGCATGGTACCTAGGGATTTCAAGGTTCAAAGTGTGAGACATCCAAAGGAAAGCTTTCAAAGTGCAAATCTGTCTTTCCTTAGTGTAGTTTGCCTCAATGGGTGGGTTTGGGATGTCATTCAGATCAGTGGGGTTGAAAGGGGTGGTGCCAAGAAAGAGATCATCATATATTTTGCAGATTTCAGTTATAGGGCTCGCTCTTCTAGCTGGAATGGCAGGTTTAGGAAGGAGCAACTTGAGGTTCTCAGCAGCCTTAGATGAGGATATGGATTGTGTGAGATGTTTTGTGGTTTTAAAGGGACAGTCTAAGCTCTTGTGGCCAATTCTGATACAATTTGAACATACATTTGTGGGAAGGTACTCAAAGCTGAAATAAATGACTAGATGTTTTTTGGGGGTGATCTCAAAGATGACAGATGTGACGAGGTCTAGGTTGAGGGGGATGGCAATGCGAGCTGCTGGGAGGTTATTTGAGGCAACTGGGCCTTCAGGATTCTCTAAATCGAGCACATGGCCAACTGTGGAGAAGAGATCTAATAGAATATCAGATTGATGCAGACTCCAATGAAGGTTTGTGATCTGAACCCACAGAATACCAAAGTTGAAGGGGGAGAGATTTGCCTGAACTGGTTGGTTCCAAGGTTGCATAAAGACAACATGATTTATGTAGTACCAGGGTTGAGAGAAGAGGACAACATTCATATCTCTGGCTCTACCGAATTTGATAATGAATCTATCCTGAGCACCTTCAATAAGATGGAATCCCTCAACCTTAACAGACTTAGCTTTCAAGCCTCCATTAACCATCTTCTGAAGCTCAGAATAAGTGATGTGAATACCATCAGGGACCCAGCCAATGATGGTGTACTTGAGATCTTGGGTGACTTCTTCAAGTTTCTGGGAAGAAAGAGTGACCTTGCTAATAGGACGAACAGGAAGCTCAATTTTTGCAGCGAAATCAGCAGCTAGTCTCTCGGCCGATGGGTCATTTGGCAAGAAGTGAAGGAAATCAGAGTGAAGGTTAGAGATAGAGGACGATGAGGATGGGTTTGCCATGAGGTACTTATCCACAGAGGACCTGATCATGGCTTTAAGTACACAAATAGTGTAGGAAGCTGGGTGTAGGTAAACAGAGGGGTAAGAATAGCAGATCCATCTCCATCTATAAATAAACTGATGTATTTGGTAAAGATATCCAAATGTGGACAGGGAGTAAGGCCAGGGGGAGATAAGTTGATGATTGCTGCCGGAGAAGGTGAAGAAAAGCTTATCGCTGTCATGATTAAGAAGGTTGTAGGGGTTAGGAGAGGGAGGCGGTCTCATGGTGAGAAGATAGGGCAGGAAATTAGAGATTCATACGCCAAAGATCGTATCGAGCTCCGAGAAAAGGAGATGCAGAGTTGCAGGTGTAAAGGAACATATTTTCAGAACATGCATGCAGACACAAAGGCATATAAAAGAAAAGGCAAGAAAAAGTAAAAAGAGTGAAACTCACCTTATAAGTTATCAGCATGAAATACAGCATAAGTGTAATAAATGCAGCAACTGGGAAGTCAGAAGGTCTCAGGACATACCTTGATCTGGGAAACAGTGGTAGTGGGAGAACAAAGATGAGACCGAAGGGAAATAAAATGGTAGGGCAAACCAGATCTCTCGAGCCCGATGTTGTCAGGTGAAAACCCAGGAGCTGGATCAAACCGAATGTGACAGATCCACGTCGTGAAAGGTGAAAGGAGGAGCCGAAGGGTCACAGTACATACCCCGAAGCAAGATCGGAGGTGAAGGATCCCCACAAAGTGAGCAGAGTTCAAGAAAGCCTAGAAAAGTATCAGCGACCTCAAACGTAGCAATCGGGCATCGAAACGTGATGAATTCGAGCTCGAAATAGTGAGATTAGGCAAATAGATCAATAAAAACAGATAAGGGAAGAAGGGTTTATCAGTCCACAGAACAGAGGTATGGAATCAGGAGATCCACAAGCATCATGAACGGGAAGAACATCAAAAACCCTAAATCGCCAGAGCCTCTCTCTCTTCAAAATTTAATTTTACTAACTTGTGATTGAATAAAGATTTATACAACAG
The DNA here is from genome assembly GCF_041222555.1 of Hakea prostrata. Taxonomy (NCBI): domain Eukaryota; kingdom Viridiplantae; phylum Streptophyta; class Magnoliopsida; order Proteales; family Proteaceae; genus Hakea; species Hakea prostrata. The sequence goes on from NW_028291333.1 coordinate 18,222, forward strand.
TAATAGATACTCCAATTCTCTCTTTATCTTTTCTTTTAGACTTTCCTTTGTATTTCTCTTTGGTTAATTTTATTCTCTTATAATTATTTTTTGTAAGAATTTTTATTTTCTTATAGTTGATGTTTAGGAATTTAATTCATAGTAAGTTTCATTAATGGAATTAACTTTCTTTAGAGTTTTTTTTCTTTTCTTTTTCTTTTTAGAAAAGTGTAATACTTAGATTTATCAATGTGAGTTTGAAGTTTCTTTCAATTGAATGATTTTCTTCATAAGATTTGTCTTTCTGTAGGTCCAGTAACTTCCGATTTGGTTTTGTCTAGATCTGGCTCTTAGAGTTAGTAGAGTTTTAAATCGAGCAAGTGTCTATTATTCAAAAGAATAAGATTTTAAGATTTCAAGAGTTTCCCCGGGGGGGGGGGGGCCCGCCCCGCCCCCCCCCCCCCCCCCCCCCCCCGGGGGGGGGGGCGCCCCGGGGGGGGGGGGGGGCACCCCCCCCCCCCCGGGGGGGCCCCCCCCCCCCCCCCCCCCCCCCCCCCCCCCCCCCCCCCCCCCCCCCCCCCCCCCCCCCCCCCCCCCCCCCCCCCCCCCCCTCCCCCCCCCCCCCCCCCCCCCCCCCCCCCCCCCCCCCCCCCCCCCCCCCCCCCCCCCCCCCCCCCCCCCCCCCCCCCCCCCCCCCCCCCCCCCCCCCCCCCCCCCCCCCCCCCCCCCCCCCCCCCCCCCCCCCCCCCCAAGTAGCTTTTTTCAGTCATCTTCTTTCCCCTCCTCCAATTCCCGCTTCCATCTACCCATCATTCTTAATTCAAGACTTTTTGTCAATCATTATATCATTGCTTCCGCTTCTCCTATAGATCTTTAATTTGAGACATGTACAATTGATTTCTTTCCTGTTCAGGTATTATACCATTGCTTCTGCTCCTCATATGGTTCCTTGATTACAATTGACTACAGTTGTGCTCCTCTCTTAGATATCTATTTTATTTATTATTATTAGTTTCTTTCTATTCAATCATTATTATTGCATTTTCTTACCCTATAGATCCTTGATTAGGAATGCCTATTATTGGAGATAGATGTGCAACTACAAAGAAGAACACAAACAAAACAGACTCACTAGCACAAGGAATTTAACGTGGTTTGGCAAGATTGCCTACATCCACCCAAGAGAAAACAAAAATTCCACTATGACTTGAAAATCTCACCACTCTCTGACCTTATAAGTGTTACTCTTTGCTTGCACCCCTATCTTAGGTTATTCCACAGAGACTATTTATACGGAAACCTAGAATCAACCTAAAATCATAGTGCCCATATAGTCACTATTTTACCATGGGTTGGTTTAAACCAAAACAGTTCTAACTACAAATACAAAAAACTATAATTACATGGACCTACAAAATACAAAAAATATCCAAACCCAACACCTAATGCCATGCCTCTTCCTAGTTAAGGATCCATTTGATTTGTTTTTCTCTTTTATCATTAATTCCATTATGTTAAGTTATTATTGTAAGTAATTTTCATTTGGACCACCTAAAGTTTGGCCCAAGTCATTTTTAATAAGAAGGTGATATTTCACATTTGCCTCCCCGTGGTATCCAAAAATGACTAAGGACTTAGTTAAGTTGTTAATGATCAAACGGTTTTCATTAGTTTAGTCATCTTTATGGCCAAAATGTCCTTACACCTTTTAAAGGGTTCAAAGTGAAAATTATTTTATTATATTGACTCCCTTTCCTCCATGGATAATAATTAGAGATACCTAAAGTTGTGGGTGTGCTTTCCTTAATTAGGGATCTATTTTATTTATTATTACCTTTATTTGTCTTTGTTTTACTTCTTCCTTTGATGAATGATTAAGTTTTCTTATTTTCATTCCAAAATCAATTTCATTAGATGAATTTGTTTGGACCATTTCTTGAAATTAGTTCAAAAGAATCCATCTCACTCATGCATTAAAGTGGATTGACCCCCTTAGCAACACGATTCCATGCATTTGTAGTTAACTTTAAAAATTCACAAACAACACACAGTCCCGGAGGAGATCTTTTTGGGAATAAATTGTCTTAAATCATTTCATGGTTGGAGACGAATATTGTTTCGGCTGGTTCTGTCAGCTAAAACATCATTGGCTTGTCTAACAGATTGAACCTCAAACCTAAATAATGGGTATGCATAAGAGCTGGATTGGTTCGGGGTTTTCAAAACTCTGAACTTGACCCTCAATATATACCTTAGCTTGACCCTAATTCTACAAGGCTGGGCTGGCTAGGTTAGACACTTAATCCTAACATTGGCATTGATCCTAACTTTAACCATAGAATAATAAGGCATTGCACAATTTCAGACAGTTGCTCTACTTTACCAAAAATAACTTACAAGGTGATAAGGTCGGGACACGCTGGATTGGAATGGTCTTGACTCTCGACCTTCACCAGCTCTGACCTTAATCAAGGCCACCTTCACCCCGACCTTGACCAGCCTCTCAAGATTAGAATGATCGTATTTGTTCAGGATGGATTTAGATCATGATGGCCATATTTACATCCTTAGTAGATGATCTTGTAGTTTCCTCAAAGATTAATGATGAACTAGTGAGGGGGAAATACTGCTAAAGAAATTAGATAGAGAAAGGGAAGCACATTGACATGGCCATACAAGATGAACCTCTTCTTTAAAGTCATTCAATGTAACATTAATCTGACTAAAGATTAATCACACAATACTAAATGAAAGAGACTAAACAATATTTCATTCGACCCCAAAAGGGGTGAGCTCAATTGGTAAAAGACTGTCACTTCATGTCAAGAATTTGAATCTTATTAGAATTAGGAGCGTAAACTAGCCTAAATTAACCTTAAATAATATTCAAAAAAAAATCATTCTATAACTAATGATTAATTACAAGAATAATTAAAAATGAATTCAAATATTCTTATTCACTTACAGATCCCTCACCAACAACAAATGGGTTCAGACATTCTTACTTAGTTACAAACCCCTCATCAACAGCAAATGGAATGAACAGAAACATCATTACAATACATCAAATCAAACTACGAAAAGCATACAAGAGTAGTAAGAAGTTATCTAAAATAGAGCACACTCGAGAATAGACATTATCATTTTTCATTGCAAGGTTTCAATAGTTTTGCTCAGCTCCACAAGTTTCTTCATCCTTAATCTCTCACTTTCACTAACCAGCTGCTAATCACAAGATCGATGACAGAAAGAAAATAGAACAAAATTAGATGGTGTCAGATATTATACTGTAAAAATTGTTGAAAAAATATTAATTAATTAATTAATCTCTCAGGAAAGCTGCTAGATTCACCTCCATTAACTTTGTCGTCAGTTGAGTTTTCTCTGCGTTCTTTTCATTGAAAGCCTCAAGTGCCTCTTTGTATTCTTTCTCCTGTAACCAACATAGAGCAAACAAATATAAAGTTGAGTTGTCTTTCTGAAAAAAAAAATGTTGTAGAAAGAGAAAACTCGTTACCTTCTTTAGGCAGCTCTGTCCCAATGGTTTTAACTCTCGGTTTAGTGTATCAATCTTTTTGCGTATTGAAGCAACTTCCTTCCTTGTTGGATCCGCCAATTCTTCAAGCTCCTGAATATGATATTTGTTTTTCTGTTTTGAGCAAACAAATCCAGTGCAGTAAAATAATTCTACTTCTAAGGTTTTTTTTTGGATCTGAGGTTCATCTGGGCCAGCTGACGCGTACATCGACTACATCTTCAAGATAGCTTTATAATTAATATAGGTGGGGCTTCACCCCTGGCTTCATAGGGGATTCAAACTTATGACCTCTTATATGGAAGCGTTGGTCTTTTGCCAACTAAGCCACTCCTCGAGGTTAACTCTACTTCTAAATTAAAATTAACCAATGGTTACATTTCGATGTGTTATGCCACTTTTTACCAAGTGATTTGATTGGGTCATGAAACGCCGGTCAATCGGGCCTATTGCCCCAAACCAAACTGGAGTAGACCAGAGAACTCGACCTTGAGTCCTCGAGTAGGTAGGGAATCAGATTGGGAAATGTGCCCCCAATGACATTATCCAAAGTTTGGGAATTTCAGTTTTGGGAGCTCCAAGCCTCCAATTGTGATTAGGCTAGGGACTTCCAATTGAATGCCGTGTCTATAGCGTGGAAATTTGGAGCCAGATCCGAAAGGAAAAGTGCACACCCCGATTAACCCAGGATATGGCTATGTAACAACTCGGTTTTCTTAGGATTGGATTGTGTAGTTTGTTATGGAAAGCCCTAATCGACTCAAATCCAATGATTGGGAAAAGAAGGAAATCTAGGAAGGTTGTCAATTGGTCTACCCAAAGGGTTATTGGTCCAAAAACGTTGGACTGAGTATGGCCTGTCAAGTCCATATTGGGGCGTGTCGCTTTTTGATCCATAATCGGATCATTAGAATCAAGCTTAATCAGGCTGAAATTGTGTTTATTCTGGTTTTAGATTTCATTGGATTCTTGTAATGCTAAATTGAATGGGAAAAAAAGAACTTTTACAAACTTCTCAAAGTTTCTGAAAACATCTTTCCCAAATGCATGCCACAACTGAAATTATAATTAAACACTTATTCACACGTCAAGTTTATTCAATTGAGTTGCTAAATGGGACAGTGGACCTACAAAACCTAGGTCTCCTCGAGAAATTGAAGGAAAGAAAGAGATTACTTATAGAAATCACTAATTGGAATTACAGATGAAAAAGGAGCACTACCATATGAAAATACATGCATTCCTTCTATATACATAATTTTTTTTGGGTGTTAAACCACAGGATGTTTGGAGACAGGTAACAAAAACAAACACAATTCATTCCAAATGGTACCTTAACATAGGTACTTCTGTTTTTAATTTGGAGATATGGTTTTTTATTTTTTATTTATTCATTTAAGAGATTTGGAGATATGGTCATCTATACATAATTATGCATACTAGTGATCAGATCTTGTTGCTAGAATTAAAACTAGATGAACTTTTACCCCCAAAAAAAAATGTATAAATAAAGGTGAATTATTTTTTGACTTACTTCGCGAATCTCTCCTAATCTTTTGGTCTCTTCTTCTACACGACCCAGTTGTGCCTGAACCTTCTGCCTGAGCTCCATCTTCTTCTTCTCAATCTCTTCTTCTTTAGCTCTCAACGTTATGATCACAGCAGATCTTGACATATCTTCTTCATCATCTCTGTCTTCCTTTGGTGGGTTTTCACCAATCCACGGTTGCATCTGTGCTGCCGCCTGTTTCTGTTCCAGTGTCTGCAGCCTCTGCGTTTGCATCTATTCCTAGAGAAACGCGTTTTCTCTGTAGAATTCTCTTCTGGGCTTCTGCTTTAGAATGATTAGTTGCTCTCTTTATCCTGTTGTTGATGCCTGCTGCTTTATAAACAAAGGGTAGCTGTAGGCTTTAGCTTTCTTCACCAAAACACAGTCGTAGAATGACATAAAGGCATCAACCAAAAAAAATTAAATGACACAAAAACCCATTACCCATCAGTTAATAATGTTCACAAGGTTGGTGGTAAGTGTTTGACGTGGTAGAATTCTAAAAATGTAGCAGTACCTCTCTCAGTAGATGTTGTAGGTGTTGTTGCTCCTAAAAAATGATGGAATGCAGGTGGGTGGGGTATCTTGGTAATTCCCTTTCAATTGGAAAGGTGGATGCTTAAGAAAGACGCCCAGCCATGGAGTGGAGTAAGGGCCAACCCATAGAAACGTATGTAGGAGATGAAAACCGTGGGCGCCAAGTCACTGCACCAGCTGAATTTCTTGCAGATGGAGCTTCAAAACTCCATTTTTCTTATGTTTGGGATGGGTCTCCCTCCAACCTTTCTTATAAGGAATGACTTGATTGCTTTCAGGTCTTTCACCTGGAAAGCCTTTTTCAATCTAGTTTCTGTTAAAAAAAAAAAAAAAAATCCTCCAATTCGTTTTCAACCCTTTATTTAAGAGAATTTTTACGTCTAAGTCCTCTTAGTGTCGTATAAACTATTGTTGGGTCTCCTTAGTGCAAAAAATTACATTTAGGTTCCAAAGCAATTAACACCATTTGAAGATGTTAAGTTTATCCATGAAATGACTAAAATACCCCTCTACATACACCCGGACGCCCCTCACATCCCCCATGCTTACATTCAACCATCGGAAAGCACCCACTACCACCCCCACCTTTCCCTTCCGAAAATCACCCACAATGCACCCTGTTGGATGAAGAAACAATGATTTTTAGATTGTGAGTGGAACCCTTTTCTCGTAATCTGGAGTAATCCATCTTGATACATTGGACCTAATGAAATCATAAAAAGGTTGAACCCGTCACATACCAATTAGTTGCCTTACCATCATCATTAGTTGGGGTGCATGATGTGTTCCATGCATCGATGCTACGACAAGATGTGGAGAATCCGGAACATCTTCGACTACAAGAACCTAAAGGTTTGGGTGCGGACCTCACCTATGAAGAAGAACCAGATGAGTTTTGGATCACAAGGATAAGCAATTACGGAACAGAACCATATCTTTGGTGACAATACGATGGAAGAATCATGCCCCTGAGGAAGCTTCTTGGGAGAAGAAGACAAGATGAGAGCAAAGTATCCTTATATCTTTAGAAACCCAAGTACGCTTCAAATTTCATGGACGAAATTTCTTTTAAGGGGGGAGGAATGTGAAGTCCCCTACTATCCTAACCTAGAAACCTCTGTATTGTAGGTCCAAAAATCCGCAACGCAAGTAGAAGACAGTTATGGACCGTCCAAATAGAGACCATTGAATTAGAACTTGAACTAATGGAAGTGGATGGTGGAGATGATGAATTTATAATTTTGCTAAGTTTGAAACAAGAACGGTTAATGGATTGGGAAAATGGATTAAGAGTTCATTGCCAACACTTTTGAAAGGTCCCAAAAATCAGGTAAGAACTTCCTAAAATGTGGGTTTAGTTTTGAAGTAAAGCCTCAAGGAAACTACATTTGAAACTCACTCCTAGAGTAATTTCCAAGGGTAGGGTTGCTCGGGCGACCCTACCCAATGCTTGCAAGTAAGAAAGGGGTACTTTTGAGATTTAATATTTCGGACCCTTATTTAATGAGATTTTTGACTTAAAATGTATTATTATACTCCTCAATCGTCAGAGAATGTCAAATCACGTCAAAGAGATTGTTGCAAAGAAGAAGAACATTGTGGAGATTGTTTGGAGAGTTATCTACGTTCTAACCACAAATACTAAGGTTAGTTACTTCCTCTTTTAGTATAATTCATTATTAAAGCAACCTAGAGGGGGGTGAATAGATTGCAACTAGTGGATTTGCTTAATTTTTCAATTTAATTACAAATACAAGATTAATTGTAAATTCAAATAAAATTAAGATATTGCAATCAACCACAAGACAAAGGATTTTATACTGGTTCGACTTTACAAGTCTATGTCCACTCCTCTCTTACCTCAAAAAGAATATTCCACTATTGATTCTCTTTCAATATGGTGGGTAGAGATCAAACATTTACAATCTATGTTCAATAGGGCAAGAGCACCCTTTATAATCTTTGTTTATCCTAAGGCAAGAGCAGCCCTAGATAATTCCAATCAACCCTAGACTAGAATTGAACAAACACAATACAAGAGATAAAATATATTACCTAACAAGGGATGTGACATTTTACCCATTGTGTGAGTGTGACACAATGAAAATGAATGCTCAAATAAAAATGAATGCACCACCAATGAGATACCAATAGCCTTCAATCACCTCAAGCTTGGCTTCAATGAGCTTACTTAAACACCTTGGTATGTTTTTCAAGGTTGAGTGAGGATGGAAGGTAATGAAAAGTAATTCTTCACAATTTGAGAGCTTGAGAGTTGTAGGGGAGTAATAGCTCAATTGGCAAGATAGAGACTCTCAAATGGGATTGACTAGGCTTATAAAGATGCATTCAATTGCTTGGCCCAACCTCCCAACAGATAGAAATTTTTGTAAAATTTCAATCCAAAGGGATCACTGTCTGATTCAGATGGAGCTCTGTCTGAGAAGTAGCCGTTAAAATATAGATGTTAGGCTTTATTTTAACTAGATAGAACTTCATTTGGGCCCTATAGGGCTGCAATAGGGCCGGGCAAGGCCAGGCTTTGCAATCCCAATCCCAAGCCCAGCCCTATATGTAATAATCTAAGCCATTCTCGCCTTGACCCTAGTTCAGGGCCAAGGATTATTGTCCCTAGCCCTAAATCCTACAGGGCTAAGCCAAGCCCATTCCCGCCCTGATTGGCCCTAATTGGGCCGGGTAGGGATGGGTTGGCCTTGATTGAACCTAATTGGCCCTGTTCCTGGCCCTGAACCTAATTGGCCCTATCCTTGGCCCTAATTGACCCTATCTTGGCCCTGGCCCTGATTGGCCTTGTCCCTAGCCTTAATTGGTCCTATACTTGGACCTAAAATTTCAAATTTAAATTCATAAAATTTGGTGATGGAAATTGAAAACCTCTCCCATTACTTTGGTGATGGAAATTGAAAACCTCTCCCATTACTTTTATGATAGAAATTGAAAACCTCTCCCATTGATACCCTTATTCAACACACACACACACACACACACACAAAAGAGCCATATTCAAAACCTTTTTAACAAATAAATCAACGATAATTTAGTATTTCTATTTTTTTCATAGTTAAAGAAAATGATATTACAAACACAGCTATATGTCCTTAATAAGGTTTTCTGAAAAATCACATTGGAGACAAAAGAAAGATGTCAATATTCATGATGAGAAGTTGGGGGCATAGATATGTTAGATATTAATTCAAAAAAATGTTTTTTGGGAACTAAAAATGACTTAGTTCGAAAATAAAAATTACCTTAAAAAATTAATATAAAAAGTGAATTTATAGTCTAATATGATCAAAATGACTGAAGGTCAAGATCCAGACTTATAGTTATATCAATGTTATGAAGATTAAGGTAAAAATCTAGTATGTGATCAGGGTCAAATTAAGATTAGAGCCACAAATTAGGATTAGGATCAGGGCCAAAATCAAATGGATGCTTACTAAATTGGTAATGAGGGTATAGTTTATTTTTATTAATTTTCTACAAAACATGATCATGTTTTTAAAATTTGACACATGTCAAGTATTCAACCATGTGGATTAGAACTAATTTCTCTCCATATGGATGGAGGGTCCATGCCAAGATCGGGGCTATAATTAGAGCCACAATCAGGGCCAAAATCAGGGTCATAATCAAGGCCATAATTAGGGATGGGTCGGGACGGGTTGGGCGGCCCAGAGAGTAATCCCAAGCCCTTCCTTTGCCCTAGTTCTAGGCAATAATATTTTGGCCCTTGTGAAATCCCCCGAATTTCTAACCCGTTAGCCCATGATTTTAGGACCACGAACCCGGGTCTCGAGTCGGCAACAACTGTGGGCCATTCAAGTCGAGCTCGAAGGTTCGGAAGAGGACCTAATGATCATGGATGAACCTAGTGATGATTTGATAGCTCTCATGGAGTTTAAGAGAAGAGAGAAGATTTAATCACGATGGTGTTAAAAGGTGATTTTTGCACGTCCGTGGATCGGCGATGGAGAATCTGATTGAGGCGAATAAGGTATCAAATCGAAGATCGTCAAAAGACCTTTCCAACAAGCCAAAAATCACATAATTCAAAGTCTATTTGGGGGACCAACCATGGGCTGGTCGGTTGCGCCAGTTGGGTGAACTAACCCCCCACCCCAATTTCTGTTTTGGGGCAAAAACGGAATTTCGGGTTTTTAAGCCCTATTTTATGTTTTAACTCACTCGTAACTACATTTCTTTATGCAAAAACAAGTTTGAGGTTGCGGTAAGAGGAGAAACCAAGAAGAAGAGCGGTTCCCATCCTTCTGAAGGTGTTTTGTAATTCAAATCTTCGCGAAAACTTGAAGAAATGTGAGATTTCTTTAATCCTTCTCTTAGGCACAATTATTTGGACAACTCTCTTCTCTTTATTCATGGAATTGTGGTTGTGGGAGCATGTTAAGGTTATCGTTAACCTTGTTCTATTGTTTTTTATTTTCCTTTCTAGTTTGAGAGTAATGGTGAGTCCCCTTGCAAAAGATTTTGCATTTTGACTCTCTCAATCACTCACGGGTGATTTAGGAGAGGCAGTTTGGGGCTTTTTAATCTAAATTAAATTGGATCAAATTGAGGACACCCTTATGATCTCTTTACTGCCACTTAGATTTCCCCAAGGTTTCGTTTCATTTCGACTTCGAATCGATGACTAATTTATAACTTTTAGCCGATTTAGGTTAAAAAGGCAAGTTAAAATCTTGTTTTCTGTTTGGGTTTTTATAGGAATATTTTGAGATATTTTATTTTTGTTAATCCTCTTGCATGATTAGGGTAAATTATCTTTTGTTACCTTCTTGTGGGAAGGAATTATTAATCTTTGGAGAAAGGAATCTAGTTGGAAGGTGAGGAATAACTAACCATATTATATTTAAGGGATAATTACTATTGGCCCCTATACTTTGATTTTATTACTATTATATCCCTATACTTTTTAAAATTACTAATCCAACCTTTAACTTTGTCTACAATTACTATTGCCCCCCTACCGTTAAGTTCCGTTAGTTTACTGATGATGTGACATCTTTATATTTTCTCAAAAACCCCAAAATGCCCTTATACTTATTTCTTTACTTATTTATACCCTTTTGTCAAGTTATAGTAGTACCCTTAATTAACTGTGGAGAAAAAAGTACCTATAATCCGTTTTATTCTCAAAAAAAGACCACCAAATAAAGAAAGAATGATTGAATAAACTCAAATAGAAATCGAAGAGGAAGGAAAATTGAATTCAACTCAAATTGGAAATTGAATATCACCTAAAATATTTTCAAAATAAATGAAGTTTAGTGAAGGTGGAAAACCAAATTGGATTTGGATTTTGCTCATTTCTTTAATTCAAATAAATGAATTCAAAATAAATGAAGTTGAGTGAAGGTGGGAAACCAAATCGGATTTGGATTTTGCCCATTTCTTTAATTCAAAATAAATGAAGTTTAGTGAAGGTGGGAAACCAAATTGGATTTGGATTTTGCCCATTTCATTAATTCAAAATAAATGAAGTTTAGGGTAAATTTGACATTTAATCTGGTTTTTATAAATGGTGTAGCATCGTCTTTTGATTTTTTTAATTTTAATGAAGGGCAAATTAGACATTACATATTCAAACTTAATGGCTACTTAACATCGTTATAAGGAAGGGGGCAACAGTAATTTCATAAAGAACAGGGTTTTATTAGTAATAAAATCAAACTATAGGGGGGCAACAGTAATTATCCCTATATTAAATTAATTGTTGTTATTTTATGTCTTCTATTAAATATATAAATTGTTGTAATTTCTATTTATCTTACTATATTTGTGTGTGACTTTGCACGAAAGGAAGGTAAAACTATTATTTATGATGTTGTTCTTCGCCTTTAAATCTATTATTGTTGTTATGAAATAGAATGTAAATGTATGTGAAGGGGAGAGGGGGAATATTATTATTCTTTCTACCTTGTATTTTTCCACTAGGGTTGTGGGTTTGCTCATTACCATAGTAATCTTATGGGATGCCATTAAACCCAATTGCATGATAATATAGGTGTCTAGAAATGTTGGGCTAGGAATCCCTATGAGTACTATTGCTTTTCTGGTAGGGGTATTGAAGCCGGTTAACCCATGATGCTAATGGTTGGGTCCTGTATATCGAGCAGGCCCACTATCATCATAGAGAGGTAGGGTTGCATATAATAGATAAGGGTTTCTGGGCACTCAAGACCAGTAACCAACCCATGAGAGGACATGGAGAGCATTCTGTCCATTATATGTGGATGACCACTGGGTTAAGGAATGGGATCCAATAGATGCCTCCCATTAAGGATCTAACATGTCCTAGGCCAACCTAATGATATGATATATGTGCAGTTGAGTGCAATTATATATGAGTGCACATGGAAGTGTCCTAAGTCTTGAATTTTCTAAGTCTTGTTGTTTGAGCTTGATTTGAAAATTTTGAATCTTCTTGTGCTTCAATAATTCACGCTCATCTTGACTTAGACTTCTTGTTCAAATTGGCTTGGTCTTAACTTTGAACATCCAGTGAGTTGGATTAGGTCCACTTGCTTTCATATTAAGTTGGACAAACATAACTCAGTATCAGGGTACAAAATTTTGCCTAGTTCGCTGGGTTTGCTACCCAGTGAACCGGGCGATATGGCGAACTCGCCGATATTGGAGGGGCAAGTACCCTCGGCTAAGATGCCACCCAACCATTGTAATTCGGTCTTGTGGCATTTGGAAAGAAAAACCCAACCTAGAGGGTTGGATTTGCTTACAGAGTAAAAATAAGAAAATAAGGTAAGAGTGAGTTGAACTCCGAGTTCGAAGCAGAGCTCGAGGAAGCCTATCACACCCCACCCAGCTAGATCCAGTCATACCCGAGTACCTGTGGGGGTGATACACGTCAAGATCTAGGTTCAGTAACAATTCATACAATACATGATGAAGCAAAATTAAACGGACAGGAAATAAAGAAGTTCAAGTATTTAATAATCAAGAATGAAAAGAAAGGGTTATAATATTCAAAACTTCCTTTCAAAAACTAAACATCAGAGTTCTGAGAAAAGAAAGAATGTATAATGTTGCAGCAGAAATAATCTAAAGAAACTCTAAGGAAAGGAATCTCCATAAGAGTAGTCCTGACACGAACAAGAAGCGTCATGTGCCTCCACTTCCTCTCCAATCTCACCGTCTTGATATCCACCTGATAAAGGATCCTCAGTATTCCTCATAACCTATAGAGCAATCTAAAGAACAAACGAAAATAAAGGAATGAGTTCATAGAACTCAGTGAGGTAACTAACATTCACATCATATATTCATCCATATTTCATATCATAATTCATAAGACAATCATGTATTCAATAATATAAATAATCAAATGCATGGTGATGATATGAGGTTCTTAACTCTATAATGTAAAGTAGACACGCATTAAGTCATACACCAGTCTTCTTTGGGTGGTCTCATCACTCTTCCTTCACGGCACCAAAGCACGTCTGTTGGGTTCTCCGCGATGGTTGGGGATTAAGTCACCACTCTCTTACATCACCATTGGTATAAGATCTGGAGCGTGTCAGGGATAAACTTAAGCCCAGTGCAAGGTCATACGGTCTCATACTACATATGGTCTGGATATATCCCCTCACGCCTAGTGCTCTGTTGGTTCAATACCTTTCTACCTATGAATGAAATCCCCAATAGGAGGCATCTGTTGGATCCCATTCCTTAACCAAATGGTCATCTACATATAATAGACAGGATGCTCTCCATGTCCTCTCACGGGTTGGTTATCGATCTTGAGCGCCCAGGAGCCCTTATCTATTATATGCAACCCTACCTCTCTATGATGATAGTGGGCTTACTCGATATACAAGACCCAACCACTAGCATCACGGGTTAATCGGCTTCAATACCCCTATCGGAAAGGTGGTAGTACTCATAGGGATTCCTATCCCAACACTTTTAGACACCTATAAATCATGCAATAGGGTTTAATGACACCACATAAGGTTACTAGGATAATGGGTGAACCCAAAACACTAGTGTAAAATACAAGGTAGAGAGAATAATAATATTCCCCCTCTCCCTGCACATACATTTACATTCCATTCTCATAACAACAATAATAGATTTAATGGCAAAGAGCTACATCATAAATAATAGTTTTACCTTCCTTTCATGCAAAGTCACACACAAATATACTAAGATAAACAGAAATTATAGCAATTTATATACTTAACAAAAGACATAAAATAACAACAATTAATTGAATATAATGTGATTAGTTATTCCTCACCTTCCCACTAGGTTTCTTTCCTTCCAACTAGATTCCTTTCTCCAAAGATCAGTAATCCCTTCCCACAAGAAGATAACAAAAGGATAGTTTACCCTAATCATGCAAGAGGATTAACAAAAATAAAATAGAAGTTAATTTGGGTTTAGAAAAATATCTCAAAATATTCCCATAAAAACCCAAACAGAAAACTAGGTTCTAACTCGTCTTTTTAACCTAAATCAACTAAAAGTTATAATTTCGCCCTTGAATTGAAGTCAAAACGAAACGAAATATTGGGGGAAGCTAATTGGCAGTAAAGCGATCATAAGGGTGTCCTCAATGTGGTCAAAAATCCCTTGAATTGAAGTCAAAATGCATCAACCTTAGCAAGGGATTGCACCATTAACTCTTGTACTAGAAATGAAATTAAAAAACAATAGAACAAGGGTAACAATAAACCTAACATGCTCCCACAACCACAAATCCATGAATAAAGAGAAAAGAGTTGTCCACATAATTGTGCCTAAGAGAAGGATTAAAGAAATCTCACCTTTCTTAAAGTTTTCGCTAAGATTCAAATCACAAAGCACCTTCGGAATGATGGGAACCGCTCCTCTTTTTGGTTTCTCCTCTTCCCATAGCCTTAAACTTGTTCTTGCATATAGAAATGCGGTTATGGGTGAGTTAAAACATAAAATAGGGCTTAAAAGCACGAAATTCCATTTTTGCTCCTAAACAGAAAATGTGGTGGGGGGTTGGTTCACCCAACCGACCAGTCCATAGTTGGACCCCCAAATGGACCCCAAATTTGGTGATTTTTGGCTTGTTGGAAAAGTATTTCAATGATCTTCAATTTGATACCTTATTTGCATCAATTGGATTCTCCATCTCCGATCTACAGACGTGCCAAAATTGCTTTTTAACACCATCCTGATTAATCTTCTCTCTTCTTTTAAACCCCATGAGAGTTATGAAATCATCACTAGGTTCATCAATGATCATTAGGTTCTCTTCTGAACCTTCGGACTTGACTCTAATGGTCCACAGTTGTTGCCAACTCAAGGCCCGGGTTCGCAGTCCTGAAATCACAGGTTAATGGGTTAGAAGTCCGGGGATTTCACACCATTCCTCGGTGGATCTGTCAGCTTTGTGTTCTGTGATAGTGTGGTACAAGGTCCAAAGGCTACAATTTCAAGCCTACGCTTCATTATTTTTGTTGAAGTCACTCCAAGACATCTCATGCTGATGGTTGTTGACATACAAAGAAACCAGAGCTCTGTAATTGGCATCATCTATGGCTGGAAAACTACTCCCATCAAGGGGTAACGTGAATGGAGCTCTTCAATTGACATCATATGTTCAAAAGGATATTGGTATGTTGTCTCCAACATAGTAGTTGTCTCTAAGCCAAATGGATGCATAAGTGGGACACTCTGATGATGATGACCCCAACCATCATAACCCCCATACATGTTGCCATCTTGCGAACCCAAGCTCATGGAAGATCCATCATTATACCCATGGTAGTGCGAACTCTTAGAAGACAGGTATGTATCATCGTGTCTATAAGCAAAAGGGACACCATAGCCATAAGTAGGTGTGGAGCCTACAGACTCCTCCAAGCTCATGGACCCCATCACTCTTGACAACCCTGTCCATCGATCGAAATGGCCTTATGAGCCATACGATCAAGTATCGTCACTATAACCATAGCCATACGGCCCATACCCATGCATGTGTTGCTGCTTCCCCCCATGAGCCTCCCCCCTCCTTGGCCGAGTGTAGCTCGTAGGACTACCACGATAAAGCTCACCACCATAATCGTCATCCTGGGTGGCATGCGTGTATTGAGTCCCTCCAGTGTATCTCTGGGGGGGATGTTGTGTCTTTGATAATGGAACATGTAATCGCTTTTGTACTCCACCACCACCACCACCAAGACCATCGTCGTCATCATCATCATCATCCTCCTCCCTCCAAGTCTGACTTGGACTAGGAGCAAAGGTGTAATCTGGTTCATCCTCATGCGTGCCGACCACCTCCAATCCTCATCGAGTGGCGGGCTAGTCTAACATTGGCAGTAATGACGGGGGGGCATTGGCTCACCCTTGTCCAACAACCAATCAGTGAGGGAATGATGTTCATCTATAGTGACCTCGAAGATATTAAGAAGTTGGATGTCCCTATCCGTCTCACAATTACCATTTAAGGTGGCATGCTCTAACTTCAGCCTCATGTTGTAGTGGCAATACACGAGGTCATTCAGGCGTTGACTTCCCAACCTATTCCTCCTATGGGAGTGAATCATGCCAAATGTACTCCAGTTCCTCTCACACCTAGAGGCAGAGCAAGTCTGAGAAAGTATCTTCACTGCCACTCTCCGGAGGTTCTCTACATTGCCCCCATACATAACCCACCACTCAGCTGCATTATCACAAATAAATTAACTTAATATTTTAATGCTTAACAAAAATCTACTTATATAATTATATACTTATATGTAAAATGTAATAATAATAGTAGTAATCATGCATCTGACCTAGATCATAATTTTGTAGGTTATGTAGAGCAGAGAATTGAACCAAAGGCCCCAGTGCATCCCTAAACAATTTTATCTGCAATAATTTGTATTAATGGTTAGCTAAATTCTTTCACAAATAAAGCAAGTACTAAGTTCTAACTTCTAACCTCCATGGGGCAATTTGACTAGACCACTAGGTTTGGCTCTAACTTCCTGATAACCTCCATAACAGCACCGAGCAGGTCTGACCGCAACCCCAAACTTTCACTGTATTGATATTTGGGATTGAGATAATAGGCTGCACAATTCACAAACTCACAGTTAGAGATTTAATATTTACTACAAGTTACAAATTAATAATAATAACCCACACTAATTACTTACCCGCCCTATGCATTAGATGAGTGGTCCATCTAGCATGCACAATGTTCAGGTAAGCAGTGCAACCTCTGGGGTTTGCTCTTTGGAATGATGCCTTCATTTGCTCAAGGGCTGCATAAATGTGGGGCATAGTAGGCCCCCTCAAGGAGGAATCAACCATATGTAAGACCTTTATTATGGGATCTAAGGTCTCCAACACAATTTTCACATTCCTCCAAAACTCATCAGACGAGATTGTCGTCTATGCGGTGCACCCACCACTAGTACTGAATTATCACAAACACATTAAATTAATAATAAATATTACATACTAGATATTCATAGTATAAATGTATAAGAAGTTAAGAACTTGTTAAATCAAATAGTAGAGAGAAAAAAAATACTTACTTTGATCCAACCCATGAGAACCACTCCTCTGATGCAAACATGGATCTCAAGCCCACCTTCCTTTCCTGAATACTGCTGAGGGCGATGAAATTTGTGGCTAATCTTATAGGTCCGGGTCGCACTAGCTCACCCTCGTATGCTCGCCTCATCATATCCAGAGCAGCAATATGATTATAGATGAAATTAATTACCTGCCTGGCCCTCTCCACTATGCTTTGGATAATACTGATTTTACCGATGTCCTTTAACATGAGGTCGATACAGTGAGCTGCGCAAGGTGTCTAATATAGGTTATATCTAGGTGTATTCATCAGTACCTCACCTGCCTTCTTGAAGTTGGAGCCATTGTCGGTGACAATCTGCACCACATTGTTCTTACGAACCTCATCAATAACATCTGCAGGAGTCCAAGAATATACCTATGGTCTTTTGTATGCCCAGTAGCATCCACAAATTTTAAAAATAGGGTCATGCGATCACAATACACCATAAAGTTGATGATAGACTTTCTTGTCGGACCGGTCCATCCATCACACATAATGGTGCATCCATATGACCCCCACATTTGTCTCAAACCACTGATGTACTGCTGTAGCTCCTCCTTCTCTTCAATCAGTAAGGTGGTCATCACCTCTTTAGGGGTGGGACCACGATATCCAGGACGTGCCTCTGCAATAGTGTCAACCATATTCCTGTAATAAGGACCTTATGTCATATTTGCTAGAACCGAACTGTAGTACATCCACTTCGACACTACCCTCTTTACTTTCTCTTAGTCATCCCTTTCCATGCACCTGTAATCTTGGGCTGCTTGGCCCCCTTCTTTTTGAAAACATCGGGATCTTGCTCTAAGATAGGATCCCTCCTCTGTGGATAGTCATGTGGTCCCCGTAGATCTGCCATAGAAGTGACCCTCTGACTCTGTGATCGGCTAAACATACCACGTATACCCCCTGTCCCTAGATCCAGATGCTCCAGCCCCTAATCCAGATGCTCTAGGTCATGCAGGCCTAGAGGAACCAGCTCCTGTAAATCTAGCTCTGGCTCTCTCCTCCTCCTGGTACTGCATCTCCCTACTCTCAGCCATCACCCATCTAATGTCCCTCTCCTCTTGCTCTCTGATATCAACGGGATCAACATCCCGATCATAATCTAAATCAACTCTGTAAGATGATGGTGCCCGCACCACCTCATCCAATGCATCATTCACCCTCCTCTTCTCCTGTTTCTTCTTCCCCTTTTCTTTCTCCATCTCTCTAACTACCTTCACAATATCAACATTCGCCTTAGTGCATGTGACCACATCCTTTGAACTTCCAGTGATGTGAGCCTTAAACCTACTTATGCCACCTGAGTTCAACTCCTTACCATAGAAGTTGCATTTTGTTTTACTCTTATTGCCATCAATAGCAAACACAATACTGCCATGCAAGATCAACCCTCCCCCTCACTGTGGGCCCCGTTCCTTGTGGTTGTGGCTGTCCCTGTCCCTGCTATACTCCCTGTGAATCTGCTCTTCTCTCAGTGCTAGACATGATAACTGTTGCAAAAAAAAAATGATTGCATAAACAATTAAACAATACCAATATAATATATTAAATGGATAATTATTATTGCCCCCTTATACTTTGGTTCTATTACTAATCAAACCTCCTTCTTCATGAAATTACTATTGCCACCCTCACTTCTAACGGTGTTAAGTGGCTATTGACATCAAATATGAAATGTCTATTTGCCCTTCATTAAAATTAAGAAGTCAAAAATATGGCATTACCCTTATTTATACGAGCTATATTGAATGTTAATTATATCCTTAAAATCTTATATTTTAGAATTAGTTTTGGATTTGATGGGACCACATACTTATGATTGTTGAAACTCTCACATTCCACTTAAATTTTTCATAATCACAATGATGCAAGTTTCACAAACAAATTAGCATATAAGATGCTAATTGATAGAAAATTTAGTAACATGCATAATAGTCAGCATATATTAGGTGATTTTCAATTTTCGACTTTGAATTAAATTTGATATTTCTTAATATTTTAGTTTCTATTTTAAGTTTTATTTAATTACATCTTTCCTTTATTTGGTGGTTTCTTTTTAAAAAAGAAAAGTTAAGTTAAAGTTAATTTTTTTTCCCATAGTTAATTAAGGGTAGTATTATAACCTGACAAAAGAGTAAATAAGTAAAAAGATAATTGCAGGGTTATTTTTGGAATTTTGAAAAAAATATATAGATGCCACATCATCAGTAAACTAACGAAGCTTCATGGTAGGGTGGCATTAGTAATTGTAGACAAAGTTAAAGGTTGGATTAGCAATCTTAAAAAGTACAGGGTATAAAGTAGTAATAAAATCAAAGTACAAGGGGGCAATAGTAATTATTCCTATTTTAAACAATATTTAAATTTTTTCAACAAAAGAAAAGGCTACCATATCAAAACCGACAATGAAACCACACAAGAAGAACTTGAAAATAATTACATAGATATTCATGATTTTCTCTAATTTTCAAAATCATTTCCTAATTTTTCTCTTTATTTTATAATTATTTATATTTTATATTAATATTTTAATAAATTTAAAAAAATAAAATAATTATTTATTGGGTTGAAAAATATTCCAACTCCGTGAGTCTGTAGATCGGCCCATGGAGATCCACATATATTTTTTCAATCACGATACAACACATATATCATGCAACAAGCAAGCATTTGAAATGTAGAAAAATACAATTTTTGAGGCCCAAAAATAAATAAATAAATTACTTAGCAAAAAAAATTCCGACTCTGTGAGTCTGAAGATCAGCCTACTGTATTCAACATATATTAATTTCATACCCATCCAACAACATTATGGCATGCATTTAAAAAAAAAATTAGAGAAAAAACGTTTATCTCTCTGACGAAAATCTCCACAAAACACCCACATCTGTGTGAAATCTCGCTTGATCATCGTGAATAATGCTATAGCCATTAATAATGAAGTGAGAACTAAGGTTGTATGTCAAAGATCGGACAAAAATATGGCAAAAATGCCAAGAACTAGGAGAGAGAAGCTCTAGGGGAGGTTTGGGGAGGAGAAAGAAAATCCAAGAAAATAATGAGGATAATTCGTTGAAATTCGGCATACTACCATATATATCGCAGAAATTCGGGAAACTACCACATATATCACTAAAATTCTCGTGAATTTTGGTGATATTTCTCGATAAATCAGCGAATTGGCGATATATTGCCAATTCAGCGATAAAATGGTGAGATATTGCCAAGAAACCGGCAATATCTCACTGGATCGCATATCGGTGCTAGTTTCGGTTCACCTAGCACCGAAACCACCGAATTTCAGCGATTTTGTGCACCTTGCTCAATATAGACATTAGTACTTCATTTTTATTATCATCAAAACTAATGGATGTTGATGTGGCAATGCTGACATGGCATTTCCCAACAATCTCCCCCTTTTTGATGACAACAAACACAAGTGATGGATTATGTAAATAATTATTAAAGATAATAAAATCACCACTCATATAGATATTTACACATTTAATCATAAATTACAATGTGATAAGTTACATTTTTATCCCCCTTTTGTCATCAACAGAGGCGATCAAATGCATACTATGCTTCCCCTTAACATAAGCTCTCCCCCTCAACATAATCATGGTAAAGAAGATGACAATAGGGGATAGGGGAACAAAAAATAATTTGATTTTCACTGATCAAGTGGTCAGTATATTATAGAGAAAATTATAGAAGAGCATGTGCAGACGCATATTCATTCAAATGGCCATTACAGATAACTCGTCATTTCATCAGAGTTTAACAAAAGGTAAGACATCCAGTCTTTACAGAATAAAACAACATCCTAGACAATCAAGATTAGTCATCATCATCATCCTCACGGCCATCATCCTATCACCATCATCACCATGAGTAGGGTAAGGCATTTGAGGTGAGTCATCATATGCTGCATGAGGTTCTCCAGTGCATCAAAGCGATGATTGAAGTATTGCTGAAGACTATAGATGTGGGTATCGAACTCCTGGATCTATAGTCTGACTGTTGAGGAATGTGATTGGCTGTTGGTGCCTTGTCTGTGCACCTTCAACTTGCATGGCCTATGGTATTGTTGCTGCTGCTGCTACTTCCATGGCCAATTTTATCAAGGGAAGGAGGTGAAGGGAGAGAGACTTCATTCCAGAAGGTGAGTCTAAATTGCCAAAAGATTTGGGTAAGGAGGCTCCATAGGGTGAACTCATGCTTCCAGTGGTAGCAGTCTGAACCATATAGGAGAGAAGGATATAGGGAAGACACAGAGGTTGACAAAAAATGATACAATATGTTATATAGACCTGGAGAGGGTAAGGTCAAATCTGTGTCCCTTCCTTGGCAAAATATTTAGCTGTGTGATTTGGCTGATGGCTTTTGCTTGATCACAAAACATTGTCTGTTGAATGTCTCAATGGTTTTGGGGCCACTTTTCAGATTTCACAAGACAGCTCTAAATATCATCCATGTTTAGGTCCTAGGATGGGGTTTTTTTTTAAGTCCAAAATCTAATAGCACCCTCAGTGGAGATCCCAAGTATGGTGTGGAGGATAGGAATGGTAAAAGAAATATATTTTCCTTTAGTGTAGGAAGTAACAGTTAAGTCCTCTCCCTCCCCTTCGTATTGAAGATTGGCATAAAAATGGGTGACAAGCCAGGGGTAGGTGGGTTCATCAACTCTAAGAATGGGACTCCAACCCATATCTCTAAATAGGGGTTTGAATGGGGAATTGAGCAAGGGCCACATGATCAATAGTCTTACCTTGATCAATATGCCACTTTATTTTTCAGGGATATAGTTGCCTAGCCTGATCATCCCCAAACCACTTGTCTCTCCTCGGGGGTTGAATCATCGGAGGTCTCAGCAGTAGCAGGAGGAGCCCTTGATGAAGAAGCATGCGAAGTACCACCTCTAAAAGAGGGATTTTTCACACAAGGACCCATTATGACTTGTCAAACATAGAGATCATGCATCGAAGGATATAAGTAAATTTCAAATTACAAATATCAAATGGTTAACTAGGATAGGAGTGCTAAGATCAAAATGAGGAAAGCCTCAAAAGGATCAGGTTATTCCTAAGTCCAATTTTGAAATCAGACAGGCGCCAAAAAGCCTATCATGTTTGGGGGCATTTTGATCATTTGAAATTTGGAAGGAGAGAATTAAAATCTGATTACAATACAGAACTGCTTTCAATCAGGTAAGAGTCAAGTCTTTTCAATAGTCAAGAGCGGGCTTTTGGTTAAATGAAATTTTGAAAACTAAATGGAGTTCATAATTTTCATAAGAGACAACACTAATGCATAAAAAGAATGCATTGCAGAAGCTCAATTGAGATACACCATTCACTAGAAAATCTTAGTTTGATAGAGCAACTGAAAATCCCGTTCACTAGAAAATGATGTGATTCAAGGATGCTAAATATCTAAGATTTGCAAGGTTATGCTAAATATGCTAAATATCATAGGTTCAGGTTAACCAAACAGTTAATTTTATGAATTATGAGTCCATAGATTTGAAATCTCTAGACTCATGTAACCAAAGAGGCTCTTAGGAAGTTAGTGGAATACTTGGTTAAATAATTATTCAAACTCAACTTATCTAACTTAACTAATTTCACACAAAGTCGAGTAAGACTAGGGCACATTGGTAAGAGGGCTAAACCCAAACCAGATTCTACCCTATTAGTGTGAAATCCAACCCTGACCTTGACCCAGAAACCCTATTGTTTGTAGGTCTAAAGACCCGAAGGGAAGGGAGAAGACAACTATGGGCCCTCTCAGTAGAAGACATGGTGTTTGACTCCGAACCCATGGAGATTGATGATGGTGGTCCATACTTGGAAGCTTTGGCAGTGTTTGATAAGAAACAACACCTTGAAGAAGGAGAGTTTAGTTGATGGACCTAATGCACCCTTGGACTTGAATTGAAGGTAATTCTCTTACCTAGACTAGTCAATTAAGAAGTAGGAAGAAGCCCGCTTGATTTTTAGTTGGTCTAGGCCTCCAAATCCCTGACTTGGCTTGTTGTCCTAGCATGGTCAACTGGCCAGTCGATCAGCCAGTCAACCAGCTGATTGTAAGATATGAGAATATTTGATTTTTAGGTCTTTTAAGGTACTATTTAAGTAGACTTCGTGGTTATTATCCTCCTTGGTTGCTAGAACTCTCTGAGAACGTGTGAAGCCTCTCTCAAAGCCTCTCCTTGGTGGTTGTGAAGAACTCTTTGAAGATCTATAGTTTCTCTTCTCTAGTTCATCTTCAAGGTTAGTAATCTCTTGTTTTCTCTTTGATTTAATCTTGTTTGATCTTGTTCATACTATTGTGATTATGAAGAAGGTATTGCAACCTTGCAAACACCTCTTCTACAATCTCCTTTGAGTTAGAATGAATCTCCATTCATCCTATGAATGCTATGATCATCATACTTGATTCTAGCCATGTTTCTTATGGTTTCTTCATGAAAGCATGATCGTTCTTCTAATCTGATTTCTCCAGCATATTAGATCTAAGTTTATGATAGTATTCATCTCTGATCCATTGCTTATGATCCTTGTGATATGATCCTTCATTCTCCTTTGCATCCATGGTTGTTTTCATTGAAAACCATGCTTTGATCAAAATTAGAAAGTCATGTTTTCAAAATAGAAAGTCTTGGTTTTGATCCTTGTTTGATGTTTAATTATTGCTAGATAGTCTTAGTTTACTGTTCCTAATATTCCTTTCAAATTTTGAAGTGTTTCAAATCCCGGAAGTATGGTTTCGGATCAAAAATTCAGTTTTGGCTTCGGTTATTGTTCACCACCTGGTCGACTGAATCAGTCAGCCAGCTGTGGACAGCATTGATGCTTTCATCCGATTTGATCCGTCTGACCTCCGATCTTCTAGGTTTTTCTCCTATTGTATCTATGCTTGTCTGGGGTTGATTTGTTAACTTTGGACTTGATTTCTTTGACTTCCGGAATATCTTTGAATCTATTTAAGGTAAGTGTCCATTTTTTTTTTTTCTCCCTTTTTTTCTTTTTTCCTTTCTTTTTTCTTTTTTCCTTTTCCTTTTGGGCCGGCCGCGGGAGCTAGTTGTTTCCATAATTACATATATTGCGTGAATCTTAATTTCTATTTTGGGAATTTCTTAGATTCATTACCATTATTGTATTTTCTTAGTATTTTATTACTACTGTAAGTACTTCAAATACAGTAGTACCATATTCATTTATTCTTTTGTTATTATGAATACTTATTCTTGTCAGTTACATATGCGATTCATCATGTAATTATGTATCTTTCTGTACGATGGGATATCGATTGTGTATGTTATAACTGAATTGGGATTGTGATTGATTAGGTATGATTTGGGATTGGGGAATGTCCTTTTGACATTTTTGTCCTTGGACATCAGTGGTAATAGTATGGGATATTTCCGATGGTGCCCTTTGACGCTTTCCCGGATTATTGGTTGTCATACCTAGGGTTTGTCTAGCGGTGTTTGGCTAGAATGTCCCTGTTATATCAAACCTGATTCGGAAGGGTATTGAGACCGAGTAACCCGTGGTACCAATGGGGATTTGTGGGCGCGCAAGATCAGTAACCAACCCATGAGAGGACATGAATCACATTGTGGATACTCGTGAGAGGCCATTCATTGGTAAGGGTTGCAAATAGTAGACTTGGGCTCATGGGCGCTCAAAACCGGTGAGTTATATCTGTGAGAGGACGTGAGAGCTTCCCGTCTATTATTTGTGGATGACCAATAGGGTTAATGAGTCTGTAGTCCAAGTTGGTTGTAGCCATAGGATACGCTGACTCTAGTATGAAGGATACCGGAAAGGATAGCCCGGGGCGAGGAGTATCTGAATCTGAGTTGATATAACCAAGTAGTTGACTTGCATTGGGCTAGGCTTTACCTTGACATGTCACCAATACTTAGACCAATGGTGATGTGAGAGAGTGGTGACCTAAACCCCAGCCATGGATTGTTCGAGATGGATGCAGGACCCATTACCAACCGATGTTGAGTGACTTAAGACCTTCCCAAAGAAGTATGGTGCTATGGCTTAAAGCATGTCTGCCTATAGAGACTAGCATACATAGAGTTAGACTCATACATGCATTGTATGTTTCATATCATATTACATCATGCTATGTTTTGATATCATGCTATTTATGTTGTTGTAGAATAACTTGCCTTGCTGAGTTCTTTTGAACTCACTCCTTTTTGTGCAAATATCTTTGTTAGATTATCCTATAGGTACTGAAGAATATGAAGGCCAGTACTACGAGATGCAAACCGATGAAACACACTTCACTCAAGGTGCTAGCAATTATGAAGA
Source organism: Hakea prostrata (assembly GCF_041222555.1). NCBI lineage: Eukaryota > Viridiplantae > Streptophyta > Magnoliopsida > Proteales > Proteaceae > Hakea > Hakea prostrata. Next base: position 43,781 of record NW_028291333.1, read on the forward strand.
TTACATTAAAGATCCCTCAAGTGATTATGTTGAGTGCCAAGATTAGGCCTACTCTGGATTGGAAGCGGCCGTGCTTAGTTTCTTCTGTTTATGTTTATGAAGACATTCTCTATAAGACAAAAGAGACATTAGTTTAGTTTGATTACTTCTTTTCTTTCATTTCTTTTGGAAATCGGTCGTAATCTTCCTTTTGTTCGAACTACATTTCCGCTGTAGTTGTAGAGTGATTTTCCGCACTCTAATTATATTGTCTCTCTTTTTCTTATCTTGATCTCTTGTTTATACAATATTACATTGATTACATCATTGTTCATGATTATGTTATTGTGTATGTGGGAGGTTGGTTTTCTCGATACTTGTTCTTCAGGGTTGTGGATCACACACTCGGGTATGCCAGGTAGGGTACCGGCTAAGTGGATGTGACAGAGTGGTATCAGAGCCCAAAGTTCAAGGAAACCCTAACCACAGAAAACAATAACAAAGCATTCTTAAGTCATAAATCCAAAAGTGAATCAAGTATTCTTTGATGTGAATAATAAATAACTTGGACTAGAAACTTAATTAATAAAGCATAATGTGTTTGTTGAATAATGCACAATAATTATGATTTAACAAACATCACTTAATGCAATAAAAGGAAAGTGCATAATATACAATAATAAAGCGAAACAAAGTGAACTTCATTAATATTAAGAAAGTTTTACAACGAGTTACATTTGATAAGCATAAAATGAAATCCTAGTACAAATCTATCTAGGAGATCGCCTCTAATCTTGGAGTGCCCTAACATCATCCACAATCTGAGTGAGTTGAGAGTCCATATGATCCTATCTCGACTCCATCTGTACCTATCTCAACTCCATCCTCTCATGCATACTGTACATCTGCTCCTATCTGACCTCAATCCTTTCCACCATGGAAGTCATGGATCGCATCTGAGCACATAGATCCAAAGTCTCTGGAATTGTGTGTGATGGACCTCCAACCTCAAAGTATGGTGCAGGAATCTCATGATCATCCGGATCAGCATCGTGCATCTCCATGTCATCCCCACCTAATCATCTGTATCTGAACCAACATATCCCTCATCCATTGGGACATCCTCATCCTCATACTTCGACTCATCATCCTCCTTTGGACTCGGATATTTCACAGCATGATCTAGCTGCATCAGTCCGATGGTCCTCGTTAGGGGTGTCAACGGTTCGGGTTGGGCTGGTTTCGGGCCGGGCCTAACGGTTTCGGGCTGAAAAACACTCAGCCCAAACACGACCCATTAAGAAAATAACGGTTTTGGGCCGGTTTCGGGCTAGTGCGGTTTGGGCTAACGGTTTAGAATTGGGTTTACTAACGGTTTGGGTTTGGGTTTATTAGCAATATGTTTTGAGTACCTTGTTGATATGTAAAATTTATCAAGAGTAAGCGAACACATATAAGCATTAAGTTATATTCAAGTCTTTTGTGTTGGGTGTTCAAAACCAAAAAAAAAATTTCTACAAAGAAATAAAACTTATAAAACTAATATACAAAAGAAAGTTGGCATCTTGATGAATTCTAGTGGGTTGTCTCTGCTTATTTTCCTCCCCCTTCTTGATACTTATAAAAATTGATAAAAAATAAAGCATTAAAAGATTTTCAAATGATAATACACTTGCTATATATTTTCTAAGCCCATCTTCCAAATGGCGAAAGCTTTGACAAGCTTGTTGTTTGCATATTCTAAAGCAAAACAATTACGGAAAACAATGGATACTTGGGGGTTCTATTGTCTTTTACATTTAAATTTATTTTATTTTATTTCTTTATAACGGGTTTAACGGGTTGGTTCGAGTTCGGGCTAGTTTCAGGCCAAACGGTTCGGGCTAGCGGGCCACACACGGGCTGGCCCGGCCCAACCCGAACCATTGCAGGCTGAGGTTGTTCAGCCCAAACATAGCCCATTAAGCTTCGGTTCGGGCCGGTTCGGGCTATAGCGGGCCGGTTTGGTCAAGTTTTAACAGTTCGGGTTAGGTTTTGACACCCCTAGTCCTCGTGCCGATGGGATAGCCCATGTCACTAGTAGTCATCTCTGCGTCATCTAGTCTCACCCCAAAGTGCCTGAAGATGAGCGTTAGAAGTCGCCTCAGAGCAAAGGTTCCTAGTTCCCAGATGCTCGACTATCTCGATCATGGCATTCTGGATGATGAAAGCCAAATATATCTCGAACCCCATGTAGATCCGATAGATGACTAAAGCCTCCATCACTGACACCTTATGGTGATGACCGGCTTTAAGAATGATGTTCCGACCCACGATCTGACCAATGACCCTAGCTGAAGGAGTCATCCTACCACTAACCCGTGGACAGTAACAACGATTATCGTCCCAAAGCGTAGCACAAATCTCATGAAGCTCATAAGGAAGAAGATATTTGTCCAACGCAGCGCTAGCTGACATCCATACATAAGCATGCGGATAGAAAGGTACACCAAAAATCTCTGCCAGTGTATGTGTAGTGAAGCGGATCTGTGTCTCTCAGACCTGACTCGCTACGACCAGCTGAAGAAGATCCACCCCTAGACCCTCCTCGAATGATGTAAGGTTGTTGTAGAACAACCTCACTAATTCTGGATATACCGGTAGATCCTCTGTGAAAAAGTGTGTCCACTGCATAACATCGAACCTCTGTTTGATCCTGAGAGTCCGAAGCTCCCGTAGTCATAGTAACCGACCATATTCAATCCGGCAATGTCCAAAGTACACCTCATATAAGAACTTCGCCTGTGGTGTGGTAAAGCGGTGCCAATCGATGACCTTAGCCTGTGGCTGTAGTGGTGCTCTACCCCCGCCTCTACCTCTCTTAGCACCGATCTGTCGTCCTCTCGGTGGCATGATATGTCTAACTATAGAAAAGAAGAAAGAAGTTGTTTGTCAGTGTTATTACGAAAAATTCAGCAAGAAGGGCATTTTCGTAATTTTTCAAAAATTTTTGATTTTGGCAAAATTGCAATTTGAACATACTAGCATGTGCATAATACTTGGAATAACATGTTAAGGAAGTTTATTTGAAGAAAATCCATCGAAATCTTGATCTAAAGTAAAAAATTCAACAACTACAAAAGAGGGATTTTTGCATTTTAGGTCACATTTGGATTTTTGGAAATGTTGGAATTGGTTGAAACAAATTGCATGAGTACATCTAGCATATCATTTCAAGCATGTAGCAACTGATTTGGTATTAAAATTTCTAGCGGTTTGAGAGTAATCGAAATTTTACCAAATTGGGGATTTTTGGTTGTGTTAACAATGGAAAAATGTTTGTTTGTGTCTGTGCTTGATGTTTAAGGCTTGTCATTGTAAGAAAACTATGGGAATATGTTGCTAAGCATGCATAGTCATGATTCTAACCTAGAACAACAAGTATATCATAGTTTTTCAAGAAATCTAAGTGAAGAACACAACATGAGAAGAAGATGAATGGTGTTTACCTTAAGTTGTTGATCTATGTATGTTGTGTTGTTGTTGTTGAAGCTCCAAACAACTTGGAATCACCTTAGAAATCCCTGCAAGACCTTTCCCCATAGCCCTCCCTCAAAGCAAATGAGTTTGAAATGAGTTTTGAAGTGGGAAATGAAGCTTAAAACCCAATTTTCGTGTGCAGCAAAGGCTTGGTCGATTGCCACAGTCGACCAACCAATCGACCAGCTGATGGCTGAATGCTAGACTGCTGGTTTTTGTTGGAAATTTTTATTTTTGGCCAATGTTTGATTGATTGCTGACTATATTAATGATTCTAAGCATGATTTAAGTGTTCTTATTATATGGTCAAGTGGTTATTGACGAATCTTCGATTTTCGATGTTTGTTATCTTTCGGTTTTGCAGAATGGTTGTCTTAAGAAATCGTCATGTTGGGTCCAACAGCAATGGGAATGAAGAGATACCTAATGGTGGTTCTGATCAGCAAACTCATGCTAATGACATTCTCGGTGCCCCGAATATAGGAAGCTTCCATGATATTGCCAACATCAGGGGCAATATGATGCAGCAGGAGGCTAACCAGTTCAATCAAATGATGACGGGTTTCATGACTCTTCACAATGAGACTCGTCGTGGTGCGAATGGAAATCCTAATACCACAGTCACGAATGCGGAAAGATTTGCTGGAACTCCTGATAACCCGACTGATGGAGAGTTTCTTGAAGTTGCAAGTGCCTACTTTCTCTGGCATCTCGAAGGATACTCTGTTTCCGAATAAGTGGCTATGGGAATTAGAAAAGCCTTCCGTAATCTCTAGTGTTCTGATGCACAAAAGGTTCTGTTTTCCGAAAAGAAGCTCCGGCATGAAGCCGATGCATGGTAGACCTCCACCCGGCCTATTCTTGAAGAATTGTATGCTGGTGTTGTGACTTGGGAATTATTCAAGGAAGCCTTTTGTAAGAATTATTTCCCTAAAGCGGTGAAAGATGCCAAGGAAGCCGAGTTTATGGCTCTTGTGCAGGGTTCTATGTCTGTGTTGGACTACCAGCAAAAAATTTGAAGAACTTTTCTTCTTTGCCCCTGACTCCATAAAGCCCGATCGTGCTATGGCAAAGAAGTTCTTTACAGGTTTGCGGCCTACAATCAAGGCTTATCTCACTGTTCAGCCGATTGAGAGTTATTCCCAAGTGGTTCAGAACTCGAAGAAGCTGGAAGAGACTGAAAAAGAAAGTGCTCGTGTTCAAAGGCCATGGCAGCCAAGGAATCCTGGACTAGTTGATCGTACTGAGTGGCGATTTGTTAGACCTACACTTTATCCTACTCCTGCTTTTCAGCCTAGGAATGTAGGTTAGAGTTTTGGTTTTACTCATGCCGGTCAGCATAATCAGTTTGGTGGGAGTAGACCTGCAGTGAATGTCCAATCTTCTCGTCCTGGAAATGTGAATCCTAGACCCATGGTTCAGAAGCCTCTTGTGACAGCGACTCCAGTTGGACCAAGGGACCTTGTTTGCTTTTTCTATAAGCAGACCGGACACTTCGCTTGTACTTGCCCTAAGAGGCCGAATCAGCCGTCCACCCCTGCAGCGAAGAGTGCTCTTGCTCCTCCTTCCGGAAGAGTGTTCAATATATCTGGTACTGAACAAGATGTGAACCATGATGTGGTAACAGGTAAATTGTTAGTCGCTTCTATACCTGCATTTGTTTTATTTGATACGGTTACATCTCATTCGTTCATTTCATCTGCATTTGTTAAGAAGACTGACCTAACACCCAAGAACTTATCTAGTTGTTTGATGATTAGTACACCTACTAGATTTGTTGTGAAACTAGATAAAGTGTTAGAAGAATGTCTTGTTTCAGTTTGTGAAAAGAATCTGAAGGCGAATCTAGTGCTTCTTGACATGAAGGACTTTGATGTCATTTTGGGAATTGATTGGTTGACATTCCACAATGCTGTAATTTTATGTTCTTCGAAGAAAATTCAGTTTCAGATTTGTGGAAATGCAGTTTTTGAATTTCAAGGTGAGAAGGGAAGAATTAGTAAGAAGACTTTGACCGCATTGATGCAAGTCTGTGCATTAGTGGAAAGTGCTTCACCTGGAAGCAAGGTCAAGGAAGAGAAGAAGCTTGAAGAAGTCAAGGTTGTCTGTGACTTCGTGGATGTTTTTCCGGATGATCTATCAGGGCTGCCCCCTGATAGAGTTGTTGAGTTTTCGATTGACTTGATTCCAAGAGCTGCTCCGATATCTAAAGCTCCGTATAGAATGGCACCTACAAAGTTGAATGAACTACAAAATCAGCTGAACGAGCTCTTAGTTTGAGGTTTTATATAGCCCAGTTTATCACCTTGGGGAGCTTCGGTTTTGTTTGTGAAGAAGAAGGACGGTAGCATGCGTCTATTTATTGATTACTAGGAGTTGAACAAGTTGACCATCAAGAATAGATATCCGCTGCCCATGATTGATGATCTCTTCGATCAGTTGAACGGAGCAGCCGTGTTCTCAAAGATTGATTTAAGATTTGGATATCACCAGTTGAAAGTAAAATCAAGTGATATTTTCAAGACAGCTTTTAGAACAAGATATGGTCATTTTGAGTTTAGAGTTATGCCTTTTGGTTTAACTAATGCTCCTGCTGGTGTTCATGAATCTCATGAACCGAGTATTTAATGATGTGCTTGACAAGTTCGTGATCGCCTTCATTGATGACATTTTGATTTACTCGAAGAGTGAAGAAGAGCATGTGAAACATTTAAATTTCACTTTGCAAAGGTTGAGAGAAAAGAAGCTTTATGCTAAGTTTAGCAAGTGTGATTTTTGGCTCTCAAGGGTAGTATTTCTCAGCCATGTGGTTTCAGCCGAAGGTATTTGTGTGGACCTCGAAAAGGTACAAGCAGTTGCCGATTGGGAAAGACCAAAGACCGTGACGGAAATAAGAAGTTTTCTAGGAATGGCGGGATACTACAGAAGATTTATTGAGAACTTTTCTAGGTTGGCTGCCCCTATGACTAAGCTAACTAGAAAAGAGAAGTTTGTGTGGACTGACGCATATGAGAAGAACTTCCAAGAGTTGAAGGATAGATTGACAAGTGCCCCAGTTTTGACTATACCTAATAGCTCCGGTGGTTTGACAGTCTACACTAATGCGTCAAAGATTGGTTTGAGTTGCGTTCTTATGGAACATCGTAAAGTCGTAGCCTATGCTTCTCGGCAATTGAAGGAATATGAGCGGAATTACCCCACTCATGATTTAGAGTTTGTCGTTGTTGTCTTCGCTTTGAAGATTTGGAAACATTACTTGTATGGTGAGAAAATCGCTATTTTCACAGACCATAAAAGTTTGAAATACTTCTTTATCCAAAAGGAGTTAAATATGAGACAAAGAAGATGGTTAGAATTGGTCTCTAATTATGATTGTGACATTCAGTATCACTCTGGTAAGGCAAATGTGGTTGTTAATGCTCTTAGCAAGAAAAGTAAAAGAAAAGAGTTGGATTTGAATGCTTTGAGTCAACCATTGTTGTTTTCGATTTCAAAACTTGGTTTGGAAATTGTTCTTGAAGGTTCGGATTTTGTTCTTTATGCCATGACGGCAAGATCCACCCTTAGAGATAGAATTGTTGCTCTGCAATGTTCTGATCAAGAATTGAAGGAGAAGCTTGAGAAGATTTCTTCGAATCCTGAGTTGGACCCTGATTTTAGTATGTCTATGGATGGTGCTTTACTGTTTAAAGGAAGACTTTTCATGCCTGCTGTTGAAGAGATTAAGAAGGAAATTTTGAAGGAAGCACACCAATCTATTTTCACAGTACACCCGGGAAGTACCAAGATGTACAAGGATTTAAGGGAACATTTTTGGTGGATTTGTTTGAAGGCCGATGTGGAAGATTTTGTGGCCAAGTGTGAGACTTGTCAACGTGTGAAGGCCGTTCGTTCGACAACCTCCATCTGGATTACTTCAGCCCCTTCCTATTCCTAGTTGGAAGTGGGAAGACATTTCTATGGACTTCATGACTAGCTTGCCTCGTACAAGTAAAGGTAATGGATACGGTATGGGTAATCGTTGATAGGTTGACCAAATCAGCCCATTTCATTCCTATGAAGATCACTCATACTTTGGATAAGCTAGCTAGACTTTATGTGGACAATGTGGTTCGTCTGCACGGAGTGTCTGTCAGTATTGTTTCTGATCGTGATCCTAGGTTCACCTCAAGGTTTTGGAATAGTTTGCAAAAGGCCTTGGGGGAACCCAATTGAATTTGAGTACAGCTCATCATCCATAGTCTGATGGACAATCTGAGTGGACAATTCAGATTTTGGAAGATATTCTTAGATCTTGTGTTGTGGATATGGGTGGCAATTGGGATGAACACTTAGCTTTAGTTGAGTTTGCCTGTAACAACAGTTACCAAGCAACAATAGGCATGGCTCCATCCAAGGCTTTGTACAGTAACACTTGTAGAACACCATTGTATTGGACTGAGACCGGTGAAAGGAAAGTCTTAGGTCCGGAAATGATTGAAGCTACAAGTGCGATGGTTGATATGATAAGAGAGAGGATTAAGTCTGCTCAATCAAGACAGAAATCCTATGCGGATAAGAGAAGGATCGACTTGGAATTTCAAGTTGGGGAGAAAGTTTTCCTAAAGGTATCACCTATGAAAGGTGTGATGAGATTCAATGTGAAAGGAAAGCTTAGCCCTCACTTCATCGAACTTTTGAGATTGTTGAAAAGGTTGGACCCATTGCATACCGTTTGGCCTTACCCCCATCTCTTGCTGGAGTTCAAAATGTGTTTCATGTTTCGATGCTTCGAAAGTACATAGAGAATCCGGAACACATACTACAGCAAGCACCTGAAGGACTTAGTGCTGACCTTTTTTATGATGAAGAGCCAGCTGAAATCCTAGACAAGAAGGACAAACAGTTGTGGAATCGTACCATCCCTTTGGTAAAGATTCGGTGGAAGAATCACACCCTGAAGAAGCTTCTTGGGAGAAGGAAGAAGACATGAAGGAGAAGTTTCCTCATCTTTTTGGAAGCCCAGGTATGCTTTCAATTTCGAGGATGAAATTTCTTTTAAGGGGGGGAGAATGTGAAATCCAGCCCTGACCTTGACCCGAAACCCTGTTGTTTGTAGGTCCGAAGAACCGAAGGGAAGGGAGAAGACAACTATGGGCCCTCTCAGTAGAAGACATGGTGTTTGACTCCGAACCCATGGAGATTAATGATGGTGCTCCATACTTGGAAGCTTTGGCAATGTTTGATAAGAAACTGCACCTTGAAGAAGGAGAGTTTAGTTGATGGACCTAATGCACCCTTGGACTTGAATTGAAGGTAATTCTCTGACCTAGACTACTCAATTGAGAAGTAGGAAGAAGCCCGCTTGATTTTGAGTTGGTCTAGGCCTCCAAAATCCCTGACTTGGATTGCTGTCCTAGCGTGGTCAACTGTCCAGTCGACTAGCCAGTCAACCAGCTGATTGTAAGATCTAAGAATATTTGATTTTTAGGACTTTTAAGGTTCTATTTAAGTAGACTTCGTGGTTATTAGCCTCCTTAGTTGCTAGAACTCTCTGAGAACGTGTGAAGCCTCTCTAAAAACCTCTCCTTGGTGGTTGTGAAGAACTCTTTAAAGATCCATAGTTTCTCTTCTCTAGTTCATCTTCAAGGTTAGTAATCTCTTGTTTTCTCTTTGATTTACTCTTGTTTGATCTTGTTCTTACTACTGTGATTATGAAGAAGGTATTGCAACCTTGCAAACACCTCTTCTACAGTCTCCTTTGAGTTAGAATGAATCTCCATTCATTCTATGAATGCTATGATCATCATACTTGATTCTAGCCATGTTTCTTGTGGTTTCTTCATGAAAGCATGATCGTTCTTCTAATCTGATTTCTCCAGCATATTAGATCTAAGTTTATGATAGTATTCATCTCTGATCCATTGCTTATGATCCTTGTGATATGATCCTTCATTCTCCTTTGCATCCATGGTTGTTTTCATTGAAAACCATGCTTTGATCAAATTAGAAAGTCATGTTTTCAAAATAGAAAGTCTTGGTTTTGATCCTTTTTTTATGTTTAATTCTTGCTAGATAGTCTTAGTTTACTGTTCCTAAGATTCCTTTCAAATTTCAGAGTGTTTTGAATCCCGGAAATATGGTTTCGGATCAAAAATTCAGTTTTGGCTTCGGTTATTGTTCACCTGGTCGACTGGATCAGTCAGCCAGCTGTGGACAGCAATGATGCTTTCATCCGATTTGATCCGTCTAACCTCCGATCTTCTAGGTTTTTCTCCTAATGTTGTATCTATGCTTGTCTGGGGTTGATTTGCTAACTTTGGACTTGATTTCTTTGACTTCCGGAATATCTTCGAATCTATTTAAGGTAAGGATAGTTGTTACCATAATTACATAGATTGCGTGAATCTTAATTTCTATTTTGGGAATTTCTTAGATTCATTACCATTATTGTATTTTCTTAGTATTGTATTACTATTGTAAGTACTTCAAATACAGTAGTACCATATTCATTTATTCTTTTGTTATTATGAATACTTATTCTTGTCAGTTACATATACGATTGATCATGTTATTATGTATCTTTCAGTACGATGAGATATCGATTGTGTATGTTATGACTGAATTGGGATTGTGATTGATTAGGTATGATTTGGGATTGGGGAATGTCCTTTTGACATTTTTGTCCTTGGACATCAGTGGTAATAGTATGGGATATTTTCGATGGTGCCCTTTAACGCTTTCCCAGATTATTGGTTGTCATACCTAGGGCTTGTTTAGCGGTGTTTGGCTAGAATGTCCCTATTATATCAGACCTGATTCGGAAGGGTATTGAGACCGAGTAACCCGTGGTAGCAAAGGGGATTTGTGGGCGCTCAAGATTGGTAACCAACCCATGAGAGGACATGAATCACATTGTGGATACTCGTGAGAAGCCATTCATTGGTAGGGTTGCAAATAGTAGATTTGGGCTCATGGGCGCTCAAGACCGGTGAGAGGACGTGAGAGCTTCCCGTCTATTATTTGTGGATGACCAATAGAGTTAATGAGTCCGTAATCCAAGTTGGTTGTAGCCATAGGATACGCTGACTTTAGTATGAAGGATACCGGAAAGGATCACCTGGGGTGAGGAATGGACGTATTTGGATCTGAGTTGATATAACCAAGTAGTTGACTTGCATTGGGCTAGGCTTTACCTTGACATGCGCCAATACTTAGACCAATGGTGATGTGAGAGAGTGGTGACCTAAACCCCAGCCATGGATTGTTTGAGATGGATGCAGGACCCATTACCAACCGATGTTGAGTGACTTGAGACCTTCCCAAAGAAGTATGGTGCTATGGCTTAAAGCATGTCTGTTTATAGAGACTAGCATACATAGAGTTAGACTCATACATGCATTGTATGTTTCATATCATATTACATCATCCTATGTTTTGTCATCATGCTATTTATGTTGTTGTGGAATAACTTGCATTGTTGAGTTCTTTTGAACTCACTCCTTTTTGTGCAAATATCTTTGTTAGATTATCCTATAGGTACTGAAGAATATGAAGGCTAATACTACGAGATGCGAACCGATGAAACACACTTCACTCAAGGTGCTAGCAGTTACCAAGATTACATTGAAGATCCCTCAAGTGATTATGTTGTGTGCCAAGATTAGCCCTACTCTGGATTGGAAGTAGCCATTTTTATTTTCTTTTGTTTATGTTTATGAAGACACTCTCTATAAGACGGAAGAGACATTAGTTTAGTTTGATTACTTCTTTTCTTTCATTTCTTTTGGAAATCGGTTGTAATATTTCTTTTGTTCGAACTACATTTCCGTTGTAGTTCTAGAGTGATTTTTTGCACACTTTACATTTTGATCATTTATATATTGGTATCATTTCTTTCCGCACTTTGATTACAAGAGATCAAGATAAGAATAAGAGAGACAATATAATCATTGATTACATCCTATTCATGATTATGTTATTGTGTATGTGGGAGGTTGGTTTTCTCGATACTTGTTTTTTGGGGCTGTGGATCACACACTCAAGTATGCCAGGTAGGGTACCAGCTAGGTGGATGTGATAATTAGGAATAGTTATTTTGTAACCCAAACCCACCATTCGGATTAGAAAGCCAGACCGAGATCGGTGCAGGCTTAAGGCAAGTTTGGAAGAATTCTGACCAACAAAATTTTATTGACACCTCCAATTTTAGCTAATGTTATATTCGTTGAATTTAAGTTCTTCTATTCAAACCCAAAAAAGAAAAGAAAAGAGATGTAGGTTCTTCAAATTGTTGACTGGAGCATGTAGCCTCGTCAGCAAGGACCTCCCCAACATCAAATGCTACGGCTTTGAAGGTCCCGAGGGCCCCGAACCCAGGGACACTTTTTTTTTTTTTTCCCGGGCCCCTTTTTTTTTTTTTTTGTGGTGGGCCCCAAATTCCCTGCCCCCTGGGTTCCCCCGTAAGGTCTCTGAAAAAAAAAAGCGTCAGATGTGGCCCGACCGCTGGGGTCGGGAGTCCACCTCCGAAGGCTAAGTCAGTTGATGAACTTAATCACAAACGGCTCTGCTAGAAGTACAGAGCTAATGAATGAAGAAACGGGAAAGGTGATCTAGATAGCAGGACGCTGATAGTTGAGGTCTATCAGTATGTATCTGAACCTGAGTCTCAGATGGTATTCTCCTTGATCAATTGATCCGTCCCTCACCATGTATAGTAGTGAGGTTTATATAGAGTGTACCATCGAATCTCCTTCGTTGGATGCACTCGAGCCTTCTTCGGGTAGTCGTTGGATCTTATCAATAAGACCCGTTGAGCGATAGACTTATACTAGTTTGGGCTAGTAGAGGACTCCTGAGATAACCGTTAGGTTATGCGATAGTTATCCCTTTGATGATGATTATCCGCAGCCGTCAGTTTGAGTCTGCTATCATCAGGGTGATTACCCTAATCCATAAGTAAGATTAGGGCACGCTTGCAGCAGAATAATCTTTCTTCTTCAGCAAGCCATCTTCTGGATCCGGTTCGCTCGGGAGCGATTCGGTTTTCTCCATCTCGACCGGGGTCGGGGGTCGGACCAGGTATGAACCCGGTCTGATCATAAACTCTCCATATCACGAGCCCCCCAGACCAAGCGTTCGGTCGATCCCGAGGGCTTGGTTTTTAACTGGGTTCGTCGTCAGGTGATGATCTCTGCGTGCTTCATTAAATGTCATATCACATTTAATGCGGTGGTCACTTTTCCTCGAGCGTTGTGAGTGTAAGGCCACATGTCTCCGTTGCAGTTGATCTGTCGTGGCTCACGTCATCCAAGCGACGGTTTCCGAACGCCTATTTCGGATTCGTGAGTTCAAACTTTCAAAACGTCTTTCAATCTTGATCGTCAATTTTGAATCAATCTCGATCGTTCAGATTCCCGAACACTCGTGCGGGAGTTTTAAAAGCGGTTCGTTGTCTTCGTAGGTTTCATTCTTCCTGTCCGGAATTTGAACCTTTGTCGTCTGCTTCGCGCCTTCCTGCTCTCAAGCTTCCGTCTCACTGAATCAGTAAGTTTACTAATCTTTTCTTTTTGTAGTTTACTGAAACGAGTAATGGCGGACGATAGGGCTTCTTTAGTACCCCATGCTGGTGATAGCAGTGATGCTTTTGCTTCTCCTGCCCCCGAACAGTCGGATAGTGATAACAAAACCCTAACCGTCCTCTGGCAGGAGTTCGCTGAAGTTTCTCAAAAAGGTTTTGAAAGAAAAACCGAAACTTCTCCTGTCCTTGTCGAGTCTGGATCTTCCAAGATCGTTGATTCCTCTAGGCAACCTCAAACCTCCGGGTCCAATAGTGGGCCTGGCTCTGTTCCCTCCATTTATAATGGAAAAACTCTTCTTTCCGCTGTTGAAGATTTTGACCTTCCTTCCTCATATCAGGTTAGGCTCCCCACCCTGATGAGAGGGTTGATTCATCTCTTCCGGGTGAATTTTCCCTGTATATAGATACCTTTGGAAAGCGGGGTTCGCTTTCCCTTTTTCAATCCTTTATTTTCCATGAGTTTTGAATCATTGGAACATTTGTCCCGGAATGCTCCTCCCCAATAGCTGGCGTCTCATCGTCGGCTTCTTGGGTTTGTGTTTTGAGCTTGGCATCACGCCATCTCTTTCTCTTTTTGTACATTTTCATGTTCTTTCTATCTCCCATCCTCCCGGATGGGTCTTTCTTTCCAAACGCAATAGGGCTGAACTTGATTGGAGGGGCAGCATCCTCGCCAAAGGAACTTGCCCTTCTAACCACAAAAGATGGCGCGAATGATATTTTTTTCTGTCGAGCGCCTCCATCAGATCTTAACTTCCCGACCACCTGGAGGAGGTTTACTTCTTCGTCCGAAAGTAACCGGGGCCTTCCCTTATCCAAAGAAGACGAGGCGGCCATCTTGAAGATCAAATCCATTCCGTGGTATCAAGAGATACATGGATATGAAATGGAGTATAACTCCATCCTTCGATCTTGGGGCTTGGCTCATTGTGAGCTTCTAACCATCATCCTTTGATTTGGTGAAGTGAAATGTCTTGAATTCCGATTCTTGTCCTTCTTCTTTGCGGTGCCTCCCCAAAGCGAACCACGAAAGTCTGCGGGTGAAGGCCGCTAAAGCCATTGTGACAGCCGAACAACGATCGCCCAAGGTCTTGACTGCAGATCAAGAGGCTTCTCTTCCCTCTCCCGACCCCTCTTACGGGGGTATCGGGAATATCGGGCATGTAGCCGATGCTTCGGGCAAAGGGAAGAAACCAATGGTGGAGAGGGCCACCGTCTCCTCCTCCGTCCGAACCAAGAGGAGGCATGACACAATTGATGCTCCCTCCAACAAAAAATCCAAAGCTTCGACGGATGGTGAGGAAGTCTTCCTCCCCCGGTGGACCACGAAGATGACCGACAGGGGTCACTCGGGATCTGAGAAAGGCTGCGAGTGGAGCTCTCTCGGTCTTGCTCCTTCTGATCGCCAGGAGTTTGAAGCCCTGGATGACACTTCCCTTGTGAGTCAATCTACAAGGTAACGGTCTTCTCGCTTATTTATGTTCTCATAATTTCTTATGACTTCATAATTTCTTATGACTTCGATATCTTCTGTCTTCCCGGGGAATCTTTGTGTTGAGCTTTTATCAACACATGGAAGCTTTGAGCCGTGTTGGTCGCACCAACTCCTTCTTGCTGCAAACTTGTGAAGAGAAATTGGCCAAGGCCAATTCTGAAATAGACCCAGTGACTGCAGCTCTTTGTAGAGTTGCGAGAAAAAGCATGAGGAAGAAGTGACCTCCCTCAAGGGAGCCCTTGAAGCTTCAAGAATTCGTGTCTCTGCTGCCGAGCGCGAGGCCAGGAAGCAAAAGGCAGCTGCCACGTTGTTTGGTGACAGCCTTGAAAATAAGAGTAGGGATCTCGAAGAACATCTGAAGTTGGCAATCCCTAGCAAGCTTTGAGCATATCAAGCCAAACCTTCGGAAGGAGTGCATCCGGAAATACACGAACAGCGTACCTTTCTCCGAATTGCTAGGTTTCTACAACATTCGGGCTTACCGCATGGGGGCGGAACGACGTTTGGGAGCAGATCCTTGGAACGATCCACGACTTCGACACTTGCTCCTTTTCGTGAGGTATGCCACCCGGAGGTCTTCGGGAAAGTTGGTATGGATCTCCCAGGCCGGGCCCGGGAAGTAGATGATCCTTTTCCAGCTGACCCTCAATATGAGGCATATCTAGATGACGAGCCGGCACTTCCGGAGGAGAAATCACAAGCCGAGTCTCAAGTTGTTGCTGTAGAGGATTCAGCCGATGACATTCTTGAGGAAGGCTCTTCTCGGGATCTGAGAAAAGTCATCCCGACCCGGGGTCCTTCGGGCAACAATGAAGAAAAGGCTTAGGGCGTTGTCCTTTTGTAAAGATGTACCCTCATTTTAATGAATAGATATTTCTTTACTCATATTGGTCTCAAAATTTCCCCATCTCTTGCCGAAGTATTGCCTTGAATATCAAAGTATTAATGATAAAACTTATCACTTAACTCTTCATTTCTCGCCGAATAATGATCTTGTAGAAATATTGTGAAGATGCGTTTCGGGAAGATGCGTTAATCTTCCCCACTACTTCATTTATTGCAAAGTCCGCACGTTTCCCTTCTGCGAAGTTCAAAGCGTTTTCCTGGTTTTGTGTTCCATTCTTGTTTCCAATGAATCGGAAATACCTCCATTATTTTAATGGCGGTGCGACGATTGGAGGTTTCTCTGCATCGGTGCTCGCTTCCACATGTTTCCATGTGGCATCCCTTCGACCGTTGATCTTGCTTTTTACGGATTTCGAAGCGTCGTTTCGATACTGGGTCGTCGGTTGTTCTTAGCCTTCAACCGTCGTCTTATACTGAGGCTATTTAAAGCCTTCGTGGGTACCCTCCATCTATCCTGACTTCTGCAAGATAGATTTGCTAAAGTGCCAAAGCAACCTTTCGTCCTTCGGCCTGCCTCCGTATTCCTCGTACTTCAACGACGGCTCTATCCATTTACGAACAAGTAAGTTTTAGATTTCTCATTTCTTTCCCCTCTTCCCCCGAAGTAAACTGCACAGTAGTTATACTTGGGGTTTAGTTTGTTGGTGCAGTCGGAAGCTTTAGAAAACTAGGGTTTCCCCATTGTTCTTTGTCGTTTTATTTCTGTGCGATACGGCTGTTTGTTTTTTTTGTATAGTGGCTCCCAAGATCAACCCGGACTTTATCGGAGCAAAATCTCGCAAGAATATCGTTCCGTCGGTGGTGATTGGGGCCGGTGCGGTGGTTTCAGCTAGTGAATCCTCCAAGCGTAAGGCGGCTGCTGGCGGTGAATCTTCAAGTCGATTCTGCTGCAGCTTGTTGATGCCGTCCTGCGCCTCCTTTGCCCGAAGTGACCGCTCGTCTTTCCCGGGAAGATCTTGATCACTCCGTTGCCGATGGTCCCGGCGGCAATCCTGCTGAGTGAGCTTTGTTGGTGAGCACTGTCGGTGCACCCCGAAGGAGACTCTTCGGGCATCCGAGGCAACTATGTTGGCGTCGATGAAGGTGTGGCCCCAGCAGTGCTGCTCCTATTTCTAACTCCAATGCTTGTTTGGCATCCTCCTCCTCTCCTTCTCGAGTTGGAGGATTTTGCCACCAGGGGAAGCGCCGTCGGATGACAAGTGATGCAGCTCATCCTTCTCTTGGTGTAGTTCGTCCTTCTCTTGATGTAGCTCATCCTTCTCATCCTTCGCCTGAATTAGTGTCAAACGAGTTTGACGGAGCGTTGGAATGGTGTCTGCTGCTCGAATGACTTACGAGAGCGCGGTTCTTTCCAAACTTCCGGATGAAGTCTTTACGAAGTCACTTGGTGATGTAAGTCTTTCTTCATTTTTCTCGATTTGGAAAAATTACTTTTCTGCTCCTCGCTAACTCGAAAGTTGTTTGCGGGAGTCTTCTTTGGTAACTTCCACAACCAAGTGGAAGCGGTTACTAGACTCGGTGGGTTGAGCAATGAAGTTTCTAGGCTTCGGGGAATCTCTGAAGCTAAAGATGTTGAGATTGCTAGCCTTCGGAATCTAGCTTGGGAGGTGGCGAGAGAAAAGAATTCGATGATTGGTCGTCTTCGGTCGGATTTGGATGATGCCGGGGAGAAGATCCCGGCGATTGGAACGGACAGTTGGAAAGTCGGGAGCTAAAGGATCTGAAACATTACCCGACAGGCAAGCCGTCGTTCCTTTGCCCGAATCCCTTCCAAGCTGATGTTCGCAGAGCTTTGTGTCTTCAAGTATTTACACGGTAAGCCTTTTGTTGATATGTTGAATGCTTACAACTTGCGGGCGTACCGGGATGGTGAGAACGAAGTATGGGAATCAATACTAAGGAAAGATCCTCATTTTGATACGACTCCCTACGGTCTTGTTTGCCATCCTGAAGTATTTACCAACACGGGTATTCCTCCTCCCATTGGACCAAGGATAAGATTGATCCTCCACCTTCCGATCCAGATATTATGCAATATCCGGAAGATTCTCTGTTTATTCTCCGCTGGAAGAAGTCAATTATGACGAGCTTGTGCCGAATGCGAGTTTGGTCGAGGACCATTCTTCTCTGGACAAAGTTGGGCAAAGAGTATGAAATTGCGAGAGGATTTTTCTGAATATTGGAATATTTTTGTAATCCTCATTTCTTCTCTTCTTTTCCTTGACTCCTCTCAATGGTTGACTCATATGTTTGTTCTAGCAAAGTCGCATCGATCTTGTATAACTTGTTAATGAGTCTGTAATGACCTTCTTCTTTGATCGAGAGATTGTATCCAGCTCTTGTAATTGTTTTGATCTTGGCCTCTTTGGATCTTCGAAGAAATAAGAAATTACTTTATCTTGAACTTTGCTAGCCACTTGAATCGTCGTTGTATTAGGGTTATCAAAAAAAACGCCACCCTTAAGGATTTCCGGAGAAATACAAACGAGAAGGAACTCACTCGGGTTTTAAACCGATGCCTTATACTTAAGGATTTCCGGAGAAATACAATAAGTCGAGAAGGAACTCACTCGGGTTTTAAACCGATGCCTTATAAGGATTTCCGGAGAAATACAATAAGGGGAACTCACGGGTTTTAACCGAGCCATACGGTTTGGGAGAAATACAATAAGTCGAGAAGGAACTCACTCGGGTTTTAAACCGATGCCTTATACTTAAGGATAATTCAAAAGTTCAATAAGTCTCGAAGGAACTCACTCGGGTATTAAACCGACGCCTTGCAAAAGGAACTCACTCGGATTTTCATCCGATGCCCCGACTTAAGAAAGTTCGAAAGATTTTCCATAAGTGTTGAAGTGTTGAAGGACCCACACGAATTTTCATCCGATGCCTTATAGTTGGATCTTGTTCTTGAATGTGGTGTATGATGCCCCCCAATCAAAAGATAGTTTGTTGAAAACCAAAAATTGCATTGATTGAGTTGAAAATGATTACATCGCGAACAAAATTGAAATCATCTTCAAGGATAAAACTTTTTGAGATGCCTAGCATTCCACGAACGATCCAATTCTTTTTGGGAATCAATGTTCTTCAGCTTGTAAGCTCCTGAACCGACCGGTTTCACAACCATATAAGGTCCTTCCCAAGAAGGGTCCAACTTTCTTTGGTGACGCGGGTCGGAAGCTAGGGTGTTTCTCAACACCAAATCTCCGGCTAAGTACCGACGATTCTTCACTCGAGTATTATAATGAGACGCTATCCTTCTTTGATAATGTTGAGTTCGTGCTATTGCCTTTGCTCGAACTTCATCCAACAAATCAAGACTATCAAGCGGTCCTTGTTCATTTGCTTTTTCCTCGAACTCACGATCCCTTAACGTCCCTGCCATTATCTCCACTTTGGTGCCAATGCTTCGGATCCATATGCCAACTTTGAATGGAGTTTCTCCTGTAGGTGTCCGAACCGTAGTTCTATAAGCCCACAGTACATTATATAGTTCTTCGACCCAAGAAGCTTTGTCAGCTTCGAGTCTTCTCTTTATTCCTTCCAGTAGCGTTCGGTTAGTAACCTCTACCTGGCCATTGCTTTGGGGGTATGCCACTGAGGACATACGATGCTCGATCATATATGTTCCACAGAATTGCTCAAATTGTGGACGGTCGGGCCGAGTACCATGGTCGGTGACAATTATCTTTGGAATCCCAAAGCGATATATGATTGATTCAAGCACAAATTTCTCCACTTTTTTCTCGGTAATTGTCGCCGGTGCAGCTTCTACCCATTTGGTGAAGTAATCAATTGCTACTATCGGATATTCCCGTCCGCCCGATGCCTTGGTGAATTTGCCCATGATATCAATTCCCCACATTGCAAAGGGAATGGGATTTAGAATTGAAGTCATAATCTCCGGCGGGCGCCCAAATCTTGTAGCATGAATTTGTGGGTTACTACATCGACGAACGTAGTCCATAGCGACTTCTTGGATCTTAGGCCAATATAACCCCAATCTTAGAATTTTGTGGGCCGGGGGCTCTGCCACCCATGTGAGCGCCACAAATTCCTTCATGAACCTCGGCCAAAGCTGAGTTTGCTCCTTCGGGGCCTATACATCTCATAAGGGGTCCGGCATAAGATCTTTTATATAGTCTCCCATTACGAATGACAAATCTAGCTGATCGAATCTTGATCAACCTTGCTTCCTCTCTTGGATCCTCCGGTAACTTGTCATCTCTTAGATATTCAATTATTGGATCCATCCGACAACGTTACGCTTCAATATAAGAAATTTCTTTCTCATGATAACTTGGAAAAGTTACCTCTTCAATATAGACCGAAGGGTCTAGATTCTTTTCCTTGGCATTGGCTAGTCGGGATAGCTCATCTGCCACTGAATTTTCATTCCTCGAAATCTGAGATATCTTCAAATTCCGAAATTGGTTCTGAAATGCTGCACTATCTCCCGATATTTTTGCAAGCGTGGTTCTTTAATGCCATACTCCCCCTGGACTTGGTTGACTATAAGTGAGAGTCACTATAAATAGTAACATCTGCAATAGCTAATGCCTTTGACAACCGAAGTCCTGCTATTAGGGCCTCGTACTCCGCTTCGTTATTACTCGCATCAAATGCGAATCTCAAAGCATATCGAATAATGAATCTGCCGGACTTTTTAATAGAATTCCAGCGCTGCTCCATCTTTATTACTCGAACCATCGACATATACCTCCCAAGTGGTTGGTATAATGGGATCTTCAATAGTGGGTTCCATTGGTGCAGTAGTTTCTACTACAAAGTCGGCTAATGCTTGAGCCTTGATTGCGAGTCCCGGGCTTAAAGCTCACTTGGAACTCACTTAGCTCAACCGACCGGGATACCATCCTTCCGGACAAATCGGGGTTTGTTAAGAACTTTACTAAGAGGAAAAGTTGTAAATACCTCAATTGGATGAGCACTGAAAATATGGCCTTAGCTTCTGGCGGCCATCATGAGAGCAGAGCACTGCTTCTCAATCTGCGAATATCTCGTCTCCGCATCCGGCAACACGTGGCTTACATAGTAAATCGGCCCACTTGTTTCTTATTTTTCTCCCGAACAAGTCTTTGCCTGACCGCGGAAAGGGATGTCGCTAGATATAGCTGTAATATTTCCCCCTTCTCTGGCTTGGACAAGATCGGTGGTTGTCCAAGTGCGGCTTTTAATTCCTCAAAAGCTTTACGGCACTCTTCGATCCACTTTGCTTCCTTCTTGCCCTTCGGGTCTTTAAGTGCCTTGAAGAAAGGCAAACATTTCTCTCGGACTTGGAGATAAATCGATTTAAGGCAACAACTCTCCTGTCAAACATTGTACATCCCGAACGGTTTTGGGAGCCTCCATATCAATCGAGCTTGTATTTTGGTTGGATTTGCCTCAATTCCCCTCTGTGATACCATGAAACCCAAGAATTTGCCCGAGGAGACTCCAAAGGCACATTTTTCGGGGTTCAACTTCATTTGATGTTTCCTTAGTATTGAGAAAACCTCAGTCAAATCTGCAATGTGATTTGCTTTTGTAAAGCTTTTCACCAGCATGTCGTCAACATATGCTTCAACGTTCTTTCCTATCGGCTCTTTGAAAATCTTGTTGACGGCCCTCGATATGTTGCTCCTGCATTCTTCGGGCCAAAAGGCATGACCTTGTAATAATAGCTTTCACGATCAGTCATAAAAGCCGTATACTTCTCATCTTCCTTATTCATAAGGATCTGATTATACCCGAGTAGGCATCCATGAAACTTAAAGTTTCATACCTGTGATAGCATCTATCAATAGGTCAATCCGAGGCAGCGGGTAGCAATCTTTTGGGCAAGCTTTGTTTAGATCCGTGTAGTCTGTACACATCCTCCACTTCCCATTCGCCTTTTTCACCATCACCACGTTGGCCAACCAAGTTGGGCACTCGATTGGTTCTATGAAACCAGAATTCTTAAGTTTTTCAACTTCATTCCGAGCGGCTTCATATTTTTCAATAGAGAAATTTCTTCTTTTACGTATCCTTGGTTTCGCCTTAGGGTCTATCCGAGTTTGTGCTCTGCAATGGCACGATCGATCCCGAGCATGTCCTCGGCGGACCATGCGAATACATCCCTTATTCTGTTGAAGAAATAACTTCAATTCATCTTTAAACTCTTCCAGTTGTTCGGACCCGACATAAGTAATCTTTTTCGCATCCTCGGTACACAGCTGGATTTGCTCAGTTTCTCCTTTGGTTCGGGCCTTTGCATCTCTGTCTCTTCCCGATCATCTCGAATTTCTATGGGGAGGGCAGTAACCTTCTTCGGACCCTCCTTGTCTTTTAAATAGGCAACATAACACTGCCGAGAGATCTTCTAGTCAGAGGAGACTTGACCGATTCCCATATCGGTCGGGAATTTTATCTTCGGGTGCTTAAGTCGAAACAATAGCACCTATCTTGGATAAAGATGGTCGCCCGAGAATCATATTATAAGCTGGTAGTTCTCGAACCACGAGAAAGTTGATTCGGACAGTTGTTTCTTTGGGAAAACTTCCAATGGAAAGATCCAAGCTGAACCGATCCTTCCGCCACTGCTGAGATGACCCTGCAAAGCCATATAGGTGTGTTGATGAAGGTTTCATCAAATCTTGATCCACCTTCAATTTTTGATACACTTCGTAAGAAATTGGGTCAGGCTGAGACCCTGTATCAATCAATACTCTATGCACTTCCCGCCGTGCAATCTCTACCTTGATGACTATAGCATCATCGTGAGGTAAACAAACATCTCTCTCGTCTTCTTCGCTAAAGGTGATAGAATCTTCACCATTCAGCTTCTTCCGCTTCTGCGCCTCTCCGGCTCCAACAAATTTGGATTTGGTTTTTAAACTCCGGAATGATTCGGGCTCTGGACCCCCGAAGATGGTAAGGATCGGTGACCGAGTAGCAGCTTCAATCACCTCCTTGCCTTTTTTGGACTTCGGGGCCTCCCTTGATCGTTACGAGCGACCCGAACGATTCCTTTTAGGGGCAGCCGCACGTGGCCCACGTGGCTCCTCCCCTTCTCCTGCTAACAAAAGCGGACAGATGTCCCTGAGATATCAATCTCTCAATATACGCCTTGGATGACGACGAGTCATTAGTGTAATGACCATAGTCCTTGTGGAATCGGCAATACTTTTCCCGATCCTGCTTGCTCTCCGGGTTTCAAAAAGAATTTTAGGCGGCCACTTCAAAATATTTTTTCTTTTGAGGATATTCAGAATATCGGCCCGAGGAGCATTCAATGGAGTGTACTCACTTCTGCCGGGGGATCTTTGGCGCCAAGGTTGGGATCTTCCAACCCGATCACGAACATTCTTCCTTGGCTTATGCCGCTCGGGAGCCTTTTGTTCCTTATTGGAGACTTTATTATCTCCTTGGCGCGCATCTAGAATCTCCATGACTTCAGCCTGCTTCTGGCATCTCTGTACCAACTCAGCATAAGTCGTGGGTATATCATGTAGTAATAACTCCAGGAGTTTCCGATTTGTGAGTCTTGTGAATAGAGCGGTTATGGCTACCTGTTCATCCAAGTTTTCTATCTCCATCGTCACCTTGTTGAATCTTTTCAGAAACTCTCTGATCGATTCGTCCTTTCCCTGTCTGACAGTAAACAAGGTTTCTTCCGTTTTCTTGACCTGTATCCCACTCTGGAATCGCCCTATGAATTGGCGTGCCAATTCGTCAAAGTTTACGATCCTTCCAGAGGGGAGGTTAGAAAACCACTTTTGTGCCGCTCCCGAGTTAGAGATGATCCGAAAACCACATAAAATTTCATCAGAATTACACGAACCGCCATGGTATGCATTGGTAATAGCCAATGTGAGCTATTGGATCTCGGAGCCATCGAATGTTGAGAAGGTAGGCAAACGGAAGTTATGGGGAAACCGATATCCCGCGATTGGCTCGGCAAAAGGAGTCTTCCGAATGGTGAGTATATATCCTCGATTATCCTTCCCTTAGCCAATTGCCCTAACTTCTCATTGATGTTGGCCAATTCTTGACCAATCCGGGTCGGGTGATCTTCGACCAATACGATCACGACCTCGATTAACACGATCATCACGTGCTACTCGATCATCACGAACAGCCCGTCCTTCACGAACGTTTCTCTCGTCACGAATTGCTCCGATCATCACGAACGGTTCTTCGACAATGGGTGAGTGAGTTCTTACCCCAGAATCCAACCTTGTATTTGAATCGGTTGTACTCTCTTGCGGTCTATCAAACCAATCGGCTCGCCTTAGTTGATCATCAATCCTCCGAAGTCCTCGATCTCCTTCACGAAAATTCTGATCAACATTCCGGTCTTCGGCCATTCTTTGGTCACGTGGCAATGCACGTCTCCCGAATCGTGTTGATCAGGTTCTTGTGGCAAAACTACTCGTGCCGGTGAGCAAGCGAAGTGCTTGGCTCACCTCCAAGAGTTGAATCTTTAACCGATCCAATTGATCTTGGATTGTATCGGGAGGATTACGTCCTCCCTGGCCTTTATCCACTTCGATAGGATTTTGGCTTTCTGGGGAATATCTGGATTATTCACCCC